>NC_086171.1:128674512-128874512 GCF_023053635.1 Elgaria multicarinata webbii | reverse complement strand
GAATGCCTCAAGAGGGCTGTAGAGAGAGAGAGAAAAGTCCTACTGAGTGAAAAAGGACTCATGGAAATGGTAATTGTGGGTTATACTACTGATTGTCTGGTTCACACATCACATTTCCCAGAGGACTACATATCTGGAGAGCACTGGGACTGTTTGCAGGTAGAGAAAACCTGGATTGTATGTATCAGAATGCCTTTGGGGAAAACCCTGTAATAAATACATTACAGTATGCATTTGCAACCACACATACATACACACCAGTCTTTCGTCTCATGGAAGAAAAAGATAAGATTTTTTCCTTCTTTTTTAAAATCACTTTGCATTTCTTACTAGGCAATCTTTGTTGTGTTCCGTCTGAGTTAAGATGGTGAGAAACTACTGTAGTGAAAAACGAATTGCTGGCTACGTATCACCTAGGAAGTTTGTATGATATATCTATCACCTACCATGGAGACGAGTTGATTTACTTTGCACCCAAGCAAGAGAAGCTCAAGTTTAAAAACAGATTGCACTCTTCCATGACAGTTAAGTCATGGGCAAGATTTTTACCATTTTAATTCTGGTAAAAAAATGTTAGCAAATGTGTGCACGCCTGCATGTGTGCGCCCAAACATAAGAAATGATGCACTAGTTTGTCTAGATCACTCTTGTTAATTTCGTTATTTATAGCAATATATGCTCCTCTCCTGTCCTGGAAATTGAAAAGGGAATCACACATGACACACTCATAGGGATGTGAGAATCAGCAAAATGAGAGCTCATCGAAGTTCTCCAAATTCCATGCCAAAACTCATTTTGACTCAAATCTGTACCAGATTGCGAGCTTCATTCCCCCACCCCCGCATGAAAATTCATGCAGAGTTTTATGCATATTTCCCCAAATGTATGCATAAATTGTATGCATCTTTGAAATATATGCATTCTTCTTCCATTGATTAAAGCTTATTTGTGTGCATTTTTCAACTGTACACATGTTGTCAAAAACATTGTTTTGGGGTCCATGAATCACATCACAAGCTCAAAAATGTATAGCTTTCGACCACAGATTACATCTGAGTCTGTGTTTGGTCTGGAAGGTGCAAACTGGGTAAATCCTGATAAAAAATGAACTGAAATCAATTTCTTATACATACGTACACTGAAATAGCAATAGCAGATGTACAAACGACTCTTGCATGCTCTTCCCACACTTCACTGCACAACTCAGCTGGGACCCCTGAAGCATGGGAAGAAGTGAAAATTAACATTCTCACCATGTTATTTTCTAGTGAAAAGTATGTGCTAAATGACTCATTGAAGATACATCTATGAGCTATGATAGCTAAGTGGAGCCTCCTTGTTTAGAGATAGTCTATCTCTGAAAGCTGAGTCAAAACAACAGAGGATGATTCCTGCCCTGCTAATAAACAACTAGTCTACCACTACTTTAGAAAATAGAATGCTGGACTGGATGTATCTTTGGTCCAATACTGCAGGGATCCTCTTATGCTGCTCTGCAACGTTGTGGGTCTACACACCAGCCTTGCCTAATCTGGTGCCTTCCAAATGTTTTGGACCACAACTGCCATCAGGCCCACCAGGCATGGCCAACGGTCAGCAACAATGGGAATTGTAGTCCAAAACATCTGGAAGGCACCAGGCTGTTGAAGGCTGGTCTACACACACAATGCCTCGTCTTTGTCAATGCTATTTGGTCATGCTGGTTGTTGCCCCCATCTCATCTCACTGATTGAGGTGGGGCACAAAGCCCCTTTCACATATTTTCTCCTTCCCACCCCACCCAACGTTAGGGATTATTTGAGAAGATACAAATTGATAATTCCCTACATTATATTTCATTGTTTTCATAGGCTGTATTCTTCCCCTGCTTTGGACACTTCTATTTCCAGCAGCTGTTAAATCCCCCCAAACAGGTTTTTATTTTGCCATCTATTACTCCAAACAAGATGCGATGGATGAGTTTGGTTACATTTCATCTTGTGAAGGCAGAGAAGGAAATTGCTTGAAAATCATCTGCACTTCAACGTCTGTGTGATATTTGTGCAAGATGAAAACTTGTTCAATGGTGATTTTTATATTGCAACCTGGATTACATGGGGTGATATTCAGCTTTTAAAATACTATAGTGGCATTGTTTCCAGACTCCAGCAAGGAGTATTGATGTGAATGCCATCTCTCAAATGACTTCTGTACAGGTGTATTTGTTGTCCCACATTATCCTTTGGCACTGCAATATGAGACTGATACAATAAGTCTATAATAACACAGAGTGTCACTAAAGGCCACTTCGTAAATTACTTTTTCCAACCTGGAGATTAATCTCTCTATATGGGGGAAAGTGTGTGCGTGTTGCAACCTCCAAACAGTGCAATCCTGTGCACATCTAGTTAAAAGTAAGTCCCACTGCATTCAATAGAACTTACTCCTAGGTAAATGTGTATAGGACTGCAGCCTAAGGGAGGAACTTGTACTAGTCAGAAACTACATTCTGAAAAGAGCCCTGCCCTCTTTTGTAACTGGTCCCTCTAGTATAGCTCCTGCAGCTTTAACTGTTGTGATGAAGAGGGAATTTCGCCAGGTGCTGCATGCATACAAATGACACCTGCTGAAATTCCCCTTTCAATATAACCGTTAAGTTACAGGAGCCCTGTCCTCCTTTCCATATGGTCACCCTAGGCATGGCTAAAGACAAAGGACAAGTAATTTGCCTGAAAAACTGAATACAATGCAGAGGTGGGGTCTAAGCCTAAAGTACTCCTTTAAGGCGTTGATTTTCAGTGCCAACAGAAACCCAGTTCATAGAAGGCAAATTCTTTTTCTTCCTCCTGTCCCTCTCCCAACCAACTCCCAACCAACTCATTCCTCCCGTCTCTTTTTCTCTCTCATCCTGGCTTGCCACTCATTTTGTACTCATCCATCCTCCATCATGTCTTCATTTACTTACACACAAACACACATGCAAGCACCCCATGTTGCATGCATGCATACGCATATCCATCCCTTCTCCTCCCCACTGTGAGCACATGAAACACCACACTCACTCTTCTTCAGGATCCCCCTAAAATCCCCCTGAAAACCTTTCTCTTTCCTTTTCTCTTTCTTACACATGTTCATAACTTCATCCATTCAGACATACAAGCACCTAGCCCTCCCTAATCTCCCAGGTTGCTCCCAGCTGGCTCCACCAGCCCCCAGCCCCCAGCCCCCGTTGGCTTCCTGCTGCTCTCCCTACTGCCTTGCTTCCTGCTATTCTGCTCCTCCCTCCCTGATCACTTCCTGACTTCCCTGACCTTACCGCTGCTGTTCCTAGCCCCCCATTGCTCTCCGTAGGACCCTTACCCAGCTTACCACACAGAAGTGACAGGAGAACCTTTTTCTTTCTCTTCTTCTTTTTCTTGGTGTCTGAGTCCACTGCAGAGGAAATCATTGGTTGGCAGCCATTTTCATTTCTTAAGAATGGCTCTGAGCCCCACATGTGGCCCAAAGGCATTCATGGACAATGGATGAGCAGCTGGAGACCCTCACTTTGCTTTGCAGTGATTCTAGCTGCCGGTAAGAAAATGTGTTATTTTCTTTTAAAGAAGTGAGAGCAGAATAGCACCTTGGTGGACACTAAGAAAGATGATGGGGTTCACTGGTATTCTCTTATCTCTAGTACATAGCTATTTAACCAAAGAAAGATGAATCAACAAAGAGCTGGAAGTTGCAGGCCCAGAGTTCTCTTGCTTACCTTAATTAATATAAATGTAATGTGCACGACTAAACAGGCTGGTTGGACCAAGAGTTCCTGAACGTAGCACCTGAATTCAAGTGTCCTTCTTGAGACATTTTGGATGGATTTCTGAATCATATCATGACTGCTTCATTCATTATAATTTTCTTAGAGAGAGAATAACTGTGAAGGACAACCTGAGTTTGTTTATCAGGATACATGAAGTACAAGGCAAGAGGTTTAGGATTTTTGTTTTTCAATGCATTCATCAGCTGTCCCAATGGTGTATTCATGGCATAAGAAATGTTCATGTCATGCTTCACACATTACAGTAAACACATGTTTTCCAACATGGAGATGATCTCAATTAGAAAATTTGCAATATGTGATGTAGCCTTTATCTACAGATGTGGCATGAAAAAAAATCACCATCAGTAACAACTCAATAACACCCAATATTCAACATAGAGTGATACAATAGACCTCTCTGTGCTTTGCTGCTTAACTGCCCATTTAGTGCTCCCACTACTAGTCCATCCGCAAAATGGAAACACTTAAAATGCTGTGTTGTGAGAGGAACGCCTCATTTTCATTCCTAATTGTGAGCTGTTATTGTTGGAATGGGAAAGTGTGCATTTGGGTGCACATTTTTTCGAAGTACGCGACACCCATTGACTAAAAGTTGAAAATGCAATTTCCGCCCAAAATTCACATTTCTAGAATGCACATTTTTCTAACGTATGCATTTTTTGAATGCAAATGCAAGCTTGGAAATACATGAGCATTTCCCCAAAGATATGATCAGGCTCATGTTCGAAGGTGCAAATGGGAAAAATTCTTGACCAAAAGGAATCAAAACTAAATTCTCATACATTCCTCCTCCACAGAGGTGAGATGCTTAATGTACTGTGAAACTCAACCAGTGGTAAACAGAGTAAGTTGGATGTTTGCACATGTCATTTCTTCTGCAAAGTGCTCTCATTGAGTTTAGAGGGTTTTTCTGTTAATTGTGTCTCTCTGGGCAATTTAATAATCTAATCTGCATTCTGCATTTAAATATCTTTGATTTTGTGGAGACTGAAATTTTGAATTTGGCTAATGTTCCAGAAATCCTCCAGTGGACACTGGTGTCCAGAAAAAGTAGTGGCTGCAAAGTCACTTGCATTATTCTTATCATCTTTTTACAAAAAGGCACACAACACACTTTAGATTAAGATGGTATAATACAAAGCAATATAAAAATACCGATTAAGACCAGAGACAAACTAACAAGTAAAAATTAAACCACACTTTTTATGGCCTGATTGCATGAACCACTGCATAAACTGTCCTGCACTACTTGCCAGATTTTAACTGTGGCAGCCCATTTGACTGCTTGTACCATTGCTACTGAAGTTAGAGCATAAGGATGAACAGCCCAACTCTCTTTCCGTGTACTTTGTAAAGGCGGGGAGGAGAAGGAGGAGAAGAAAAAGATCAAGACCAAGAAGAAGAAGAGCACTTTCAAACACTTTCAGAGGAGTAGCCATGTTATTTGTTGCAACAAAAACAATAAAAGTTCTTATAACACCTTAATCATTGGATTTATTGTAACATAAGCTTTTATGAATTAGAAACTCTCTCTCTCTCTTTCTCTCTCTCAGCTCATCTACACCAAGCAGGATATTGCGGTATGAAAGCTGTATATAGTATGTGCCAATGGGCCCCAACAGTTGTCAGAGCACTTCAATAGTGCTATAAAGCAGTAGTGCGGCTTCTGCCTTTTATATACTGCTTTCCTACCACTTTCATAGTGTAATATCCTGCTTGGTGTAGATGAGGCCTCTCTCTCTCTCTCTCTCTGTAAGGATCAGGGGCAAAGGGGGGTGGTGGTGGATCAGGGGCAAATGTAACCAACTTCCAGTAAGCTGACCTCATTCAGAATTGCTCCGCCGACTTCATGCATCTGATGCAATGTCCACAAAAGCCACAATAAGGTGCCACAAGACTTTTTAGTAGTTTAGTTGACAGTACTGTTGAGGCAATGGCAAATTTAAACAAGTTGGAGGGCAGGGAAAATTTAGCCTGCACTGCTATTGTATTTGTCCCTTCCCTATTCCATTGGGGAAACAGCAGGGGTGGGAAAACTTTGAGGGCCACATTGGCTCTAGGAAAGAGAGCTTTTCTCAGCGTGCAGCAGGAAAAGGCTCTTATCTCCAGCTGCTGATTGGAGATAAGAGCCTTTCCCTGCCTGGGCAGAGACCATGGGGCTGGAGGGGAAAGCTGTGCAGGCCGCATCTGGGCCATTGGCCAGAGGTCCCCCATGCCTGAAATAGAGTAACATGAGTGGAAGACTGCAAAAGTGGATAGGGAATATCTCTATTGACAAGAAACATTCACCTATCTGCTTTTACTTCAAACCAGATTGCTCCTCTGGAAAGACAAAGTTCGTACTCCCCTTCCCCTTCTTGAAGAGAATCCATCCAGTATTAGACCAGGCATGGCAGGGACAGATAATCTATGCCTACCACTACTGAAAATATCCTTTTCTGCAGAGAGTAATAAATGATAAAGGGATGTTTCTTTTGAGGAATATCTCAGGTATGATTTACATTTCAAAGGGTCAATCTGGATGCGGCATGAGAGTGGAAGCGCTGTGTTTGGAGCTTCTGATGTCCAGAGAACGAGGGGTAGGTTTGGAATGGGGCTGCAGCTCAGGAGCCAGGTCCTGATCCAATTCCCTCCCCAGCTGCTTTTTTCAGAAAGAGAAAGACAACGGAAATTCCAAACATGGAATCCCCATAGCTAAGAGAGCTTTCAAATATGGCATCCTTCAGAAGTGTGGGGTGCTGTTGCACTCGTGCCCTTCTTGGGGGCTCCCCACAGGCAGCTGGTTGGCCGCAGTGTGAACAGAATGCTGGACTAGATGGACTCTTGGTCTGATCCTGCAGGGTTCTTATCTCCCATTATCCTCAGACAGCAGCTGATGGATATGCTAGCAGTGGATGATGGGATTTGTAGTCCAGCACATCTGGAGGGTGCCGGGTCCGGGAATGCTGACCTAGTGCATATGTTTTTGTGTGACTTTCCTATAAAAAACTTTTCTTCTAATGGTATATTCCTACACTGCCAGTTGAACCCAGGAGTAACTGTGTGAAATTGTAATATCCATAACTATTCTGCGGGTTTGGGCCTTCTCTAGCATATTTCCAGTGCTTACTTCACAATCTTGCTAATCTTTCTGGAACACTTGGAAGAAGAAATTTGCTGGACACATACTGCCAACTCTTGAGAACCCAAAAGAGTGAGATCAATCTTCTTTGCCTCCTGCCCTTGAAATCCATGAAAATTAGGGCCTGTATATTAACGTCTCCATTAAATCAGATCACATTCCTGAAATTATGCTCTGTTTGCAAATTCTGAGCTAGGTTTCCTGCAAGGTGTTCTCCCATCTGACATATCTTAGCAGCCCATACATAGTAAAGAATTTTGATTTTAATTAGCAGCTCAGACCCTGCTAGGCTTGTAGAGAACTTGGCACTGAGCTTGCTAGATCAAAGGGAAGCACTATGGAACATTGCAAGGCACAGTTTAGGTCTTTTGTAAACCAGTAACAAAATGCTTTTTAAGTACTAATGACTGAGACCGGTTGCAAGAGTTTTCTTTTGTTTGATCTAGTAAGCTCAGGTCAGCCTTAATCAGCAATAACCTTGTGTAAGAAATGTCCATGAAGGCGAAACTGATATGAACACAAATGAATGGCAAGATCAAAATGGAAAGGAGAAAGATAAGCTTTCAAATCAGGCGTCTTCTGCTCGAAAAGCTGGAAACAATCTTCTCTAGTCCAAAGATACCTCCCTGCACCCTGTTTGCACAGGGCCCTAAAACTGAACTGGTTTACATGCATTTTGAATTGAAAATGTCCCAGCCTTTCCCAACCTGGTGCCTTCTAGAAGTTTTGGACTTCAACTCCCATCAACCCCAGCTGACATAGGTAATGGTCAGGATATAAATACACAAGAAGAGCCATGCTGAATCAGACTAGGGGCCATCTAGTCCAGCATTCTCTTCATACAATGGCCAGCCAGCTGCTCATGGGAACTCTTCAAGCAGGACATGAGTAAAACACACCCTCCCGCCCATGTCTCCCAGCAACTGGTGTACATAGGATTACTGCCTCTGGTACTGGAAGTAGCATATAGCCATCAGGACTGGGAATCATTGGTAGCCTTCTCCTCCAGGAATTTGTCTAACCCCCTTTTTAAAGCCACCCAAATTGGTGGCCCTCACTACGTCTTGTGGCAGTGAATTCCATAGTTTAGCTATGCTCTGTGTGAAGAAGTACTTCCTTTTATTTGTCCTGAACCTCCCACCAATCAGTTTCACTGGATGATCTAGAGTTCTAAAATTATGAGAGAAGGATGCTAGGAGTTGTAGTTCAAACCACGTGGAGGACACTAAATTAGGAAAAATTGTGCTATCCCTTATGATTAAAATCCCACTCGTAGATGACCAGCTTACCAAGTGGCTACACACACACTGTAGTGAATAAATCTCAATAAATCGTCAGCTCCGTTTGCCTTACATCATAATGTATCAGTGTCTTTGTATGTACACCAGTGAACAGTTTCTTCACATATTGCTGTAATGCTTGAAATGTAAAGGGAAACATCATATTCAGGAGTTCCTGCTTACAAACATGGCTCTTTTCCTTTCGGTAAGAGAAACAGCGAAAATGCCAATGGACCAGTTGGATGGCCTCATATTTCTCTATTCCAACAGGCTTTCTGGATGTGAGTGTGTTGGGGGTGGGGGAATGTTGTTAAAGATAACAAACTTAGCAGGTTGAGTGAAGGGTGTAAACAATATATTGGGGACTGTTAACGGGATGCAGTCATAACAAGCCATCCAAATTTCCATAAATAACGCATCACCCATTTAACTACTAATTTATTATTCCAATTCTGATCTCCAAATTGCTCAAAATGAGCTGCTTAAAACACACACGTAAGATCTACTAATCTAAGGCAGCCTTCAAAGCACACATCCAAATCAAATATATCGGCCTATTGTGGAGCAATCAGTTTGCTATTATAACAAAAAATTAGGGCAGGAAAAATAAACCTTATGCAGTGAAATCAGCCCATATGAAGCAAAATTCCTTTTGAACGTCTCCTGCGAAATCACAGCCTGTACACCGAATTAGGCGGGTAAAACAGCAGGCGGTCATTAATGACTAGGGCCACCGTTTTGATTATGCCCTCGTAACATGTTAGCATTTGCAAGATGTATGGGTTGAAAGAAATTATAGATCCTGGAGAGAAAAGATACCTAAGCTTTTCTACCTAAAGGCTTAATGTAAGGGGGCTGCCAGGTTTGAATACAAGTGATTATGCAACAGACTTGCTTAAAAACCTTCCTGCATGCTTTAGCATCATGGTACTTTTCCAGAAACAAAAAGAAACCTTTGCAGGCTAATTATTTTGCATTCTTGGGTTAATTTTTTTTTAAAAAAACTCCTCTCAAACACTATATTTTTGGACTCTGGGTTGTCAAGTGGCTGGACAAAGCAGTGTTAAAAATTCAACGGCTCTAATTACTAGCAGAGCAGTATAAAAACCTCTGAATAAATGTCAGTCGAGGAGATAAGCTCTTATCTTAATCTAATGGCTCCACAGACTTAATTTGTCAGGCCGGCCTGGTTGATGAAAAACAGGTTTCTATTCTCCAGCGTTCGCAGCAGCATCTTTCCAAATCTTTGAAGTTAGATAGCAATACCAGCAGCAGCAGCAGAGCCGTCCGGCAAAAATCTGGTGACCAAGCCAATTTAATTCTTATTGTCCTATTACGCTAATTAATGTTGCTCGGCCTACACTGGTGCAAAGGAGACAAAAAAAATGAAGCCAATTTATTTTTAGATTTGTTACATTCTAGGCTAATTGCTCTCACCCCATAGTCTTCTCCTCCACAACGTGTTAATCATTGTGTGGGTCCCTTCTGGCATCAGAGAAGATGTTTTTTTTTTAAATGAAGGCCTCTTCAAGGAAGCGATCAGTGGGGACAGGACAATAAATTCCTGTATGTCAGACAGTAAGGATCTCCTGCTTGTGTGGGTGGATTTATTCTGAACACAAGAGATGTACTGGATCCGACATGATGACTGCATCTTTTGAAGCTTCTTTCTTCAAGAAGGTTTTAACATATTTGGAGCGGAGTACAAACCAATGTCAACACAATTCATACCAGGCAATTAACAAATGAAAAGAATTCGGCTTCGGTGAACGTTACCCATTGTTCCTTTGCTACACTGTTCCCCCAAATCAACTTTCTTGCATTGTCCAGGCACAGTTTTAATGTCTGGGGAATAGTGCAGCATTCTGGATAAAGCCGAACTATTTTTTAAAAAAACTCCTGGTAGGGTCATTTTCAGAGAATTTTGGAATTTAAAAAGATTGCTGTTTTAGGATGGGCAAGGGAGAAGATATGCCTCCAGATCCATGGAACAGGGAAAAGGGGGCTGCATTTTGAAAAGCATTTATAATTTTCTTTTTTTTATGCGGGTGTAGCTGCAGAACTTTCAGTGGAATTATACGGGCATAAAACCAGTGTAATGGAGTGGAGAATAAGACACATATTTTTTGTAATTAATGATGTGACCTCAAAACTGCCAAGCTACAATAGTCACATGTGCGAGAGCTTCTGCAGCTGCTTACACCAGGGACAGAATACATCACAGTGAAAAAGGACTAGCTAGCTTCCCTTTATTATAAATAATTGCTCTTGTTATTATTTTTTATTTCTCTATAATACAAGGATTTATAAAGTGTATATGATTTATTGATTTGTATTGCACCCTTCCACAAAGCTCAATATAGCATTTGAGGAGGTAGGTTAGGCTGAGGGGTAGTTATTGAGAGGCAGTTCCTTACCTCAGGTAGTTCTTTACCTCATGTAGTTCCTTATCCTGTGAGCTTCAGGCTGAGCACAGATTTTATAACACTTTTATCTGTAAAATACTTTCATAATAGTTTACAATTGTTATCTTGTTTGCCTTCATAACATGGCATTCACTGCTGTAAAGAAAAGTCAGTTCCTGGGTTCCTATCTCTTTATCACCATCTAGCATGACCCAGAAATTGGCCAAATAGCACCAGCTCCCAGCATCCTTGGGTGGCTGTCAGGGCTTCCCAGTACCCTGGCAGGCCCTGATGTCTGCCCTGAAACCCTAGCGATGAGTGGCTATGAGCTGCCATTTTAAATTTTCCACAATTGCTCTGGATTGTCAGAAAATTAAAATGGCTGCATGTAACTACCCACATCTACAACAAAATAGGAGGGGGCCCACAGAGGGCATTTTGCTGAGGGCCTTTCAAATTTAGAGACATCCCTGGGCTATAATTTGAGATGCAGTTGAAGAGGCAATGTTGTTGTTTATTCGTTCAGTCACTTCCGACTCTTCGTGACTTCATGGACCAGCCCACGCCAGAGCTTCTGTTGGCTGTCGCCACCCCTAGCTCCCCCAAGGTCAAGAGGCAATACCTGTGTCTTTAACCATCAAACTGTGATCAAGAGTTTTTGTGGCAGGGACCCCTTCCCCACCCCCTCCACCAGTATGTCCCTTGTTTTTAATTCCTCTGCTTTCTCCCATAGAAGTCAATTGTTCCCAAAAAGCTTACAGTAATATTGTTTGCCTTAAGGCAGAGCATATATTGAAATGGAAGAAGGTATGACAAAATGTCATTGTGTTGGGAGTGAACCCAAATGAATGGATAATGCAGGGATGGAATCTATTGACAGACATTATATAAGGGAGCCATATCCAACCTGGTATCTTCCAGATGTGTTGGCTTACAACTCCCATCATCCCCAGGCAGAATGGCCATTGGGGACGGCCTGTACAAGGTATTGGCTGTGTCTTAACCAAATACAGGCTTTTCCCATTGGTGGTAAGTTTCTTATCATTCTGCCATTTGCTTGGAAGTTAAGATTTCATTGAATTACTGTATTCCTGTTGCTGCTGCTGCTGCTTTTCAGTCCGATGTTATCCTCTGTTTTTGAATGTCTAAGGCTATAGCAATCCTAAACAAACTTATGAGGGAGTAAACTCCTTCAAACACAATGAGACTAACTCCTAAGAATTGCCCTATGACTCACACCATGAAATACTTATAGTGACAGACTTCTGTCTGTCTGTCTGTCTGTCTGTCTGCTGTTGTTTTTATTAACCTTGGGACAGAGAAAGTCACTGCTCTGTAACTGTAAAGTAATGGAAAAGGAGACAGTTCTGTAAACTTGTCAGTAATTTCATCAACAGCTTGGAAGGACTAACGTGGAACGTAATTCAGTATCCATGCCTTGGGCAGTTTTCAACCAAAGATTTCACTAAATGATTTATGTTGATTTAAATTAGGGTTCTCAATCAGGGTGGAATTTTCCAGGAAGACTCCCAACCACTTATTCGCCCTGGGTTTCTAAATCCTAAGACATTTGGCATGCTGCTGAAAAGAAAATGAACACATTAAAGTGAAAATTTCAAAGTCACATCTGAATCCCTTCTGCTCTGTGAAATCTCAAATATTGATCCAATCAAGTGAACCTCATTTCCATGATCCCATTCTGAGAGGGAATCTCCAACCTGCTTATTACTGCAGTGTGTCACATGATCCTGCTTGAACAAAAGCAGCAATGCAAGCCAGTGAGGATTCAAAATAAGGTTGTCATAAATGGAAATTCAGAGAATTTTCACTGAGCAGGTGGAACCAATATACCTTGGCTGCATATACCTTGGACATAATGTTAAACTATCCGCTCACATATTCCCTTTACCTCTCCTCCTCCGGCATAGCAACGAAGAGATTGGAAGCATTCACTTCCGATTTCAATGAAATAACCACAATTTAGCGTAACATCCAAACTAAACCGTAGTTAATCTTAACCGTAGTTTATTGAAGCAATCCAACTTCATGAACCATGGTGTAACCATGGCTTGTTTCTAACAAATCATAGTTATGATTAACATCACGTTGTCAGGTTTGGATGACATTACAAGTGGTGTTTAATAAAAAAACAGAAACAAAAACTTCCAAACTCCTGCTATGGCTATGCCAGAAGAGGAGAGAAGAAGGAAGGCAATTTATGAGCCTTGGGGGGACATTTGGTTTGTTTCTGTCACAATAAACTGTGATTCAGCATGACATCTGAACACAGCCCTAATCTGTGAAGTGCATATTTTCAAACAACATAGAACTTCCTGTTAAACTCATATAGTTGGTGTATTCAGATGTACATGCACAGCGCATGCGTTTGTGCGCACATGCAAATACATCCTCATGCACTAATGTACTAATGTATATTGCTTGCGTTAGCTTTAAATGTTCTTTACCATAAAACTTAATGGTTTTGATGCTGCATACCTAAAAGGAAGCGTTTGTCATTTCTGCTATAAATGTTTGTGCTCAACAGTCTTAATTCACTGTGTCAGATAAGAGGAAATCATGTTAGCATATATTTATGATTTATCGTTCCTATCTAAGCACCGGAGATGTTGAGAGAGTAGTTCTTCTTTTTAATCTAACAGGAATAGTCAGGTAAAACCCACGCTGATCTGGCTCTTTGCTTGTGTGGAATAAAAAACATTGTGTAGGTGATTCTTGGATCTCTCATGTTAGTAGAGACCCATTTCAGATGATCTTCCTCTGCGTAGAGTATATAAGGGGTTCTGTTTTCTGTCTTATATACTTCAGTTGCTTGCCAGTTGAAGCTTTGATTACAGAAGGCAGAAAAGGGCCAAGAATTAAAGATATGTCTAAGATAATTAGGGATGGACTAAATATTCCAGGCAGTACAAGCATTCCATGAATGTTAAAAATGAAAGTCAGGGGTATGATTTTGAATCTGAGGTATTCTCCCTACATTTGTCAAAATCTAAGCTGGCATGTTCCCCAGGGTGCCATAATCCATCTAAAGTTAAGCGCTTTACAGTGCAATCCTATGCATATTTACTCAGAAGTATGCCCCCATTGAGCTCCATGGGATTTAACTGTCTTATAGGTGTGCATATAGCATGACAGTGTTAAAAGTGTTAATGATTTCAACTAGAGTGTAAAGCACATTCAGGAAAAATGCAAAAAAGGGCAACCAAAATGGACTAACCTCCCCTCACTGAGGAAAGTAACCCCCTACCACATTTGGGACTATTTAGCTTGTGAAAAAGCCAAGTAAGGGGAGACACGCTGGAGGTGTACAAATTTATGTATGGTGTGGAGAAAGTATGTGTGTGTGAAGAAATACTAGAATAAACATTAATGGTGGGAAGTACTTCTTCACACAGCATATAGTTAAACTTTGGAATTTGCTACCACAAGACGTAATTATGGCCAGGACTTGCATCAAGGGTGCACTTGATGAGGGCCTATACCCGGAAAAGAGGCCCCAGAGTCCCTCCTCCTCTTCACCATGGCAACCTACTTGTACACCTGCCTTTTGCTTTGGCCCAGACAATGGAGTCAGTGAGAAGGAGGATCAGGAGATGCCACTGCCTACCTGCACAATGGCTCGCTGATAGGGATGGAAGAGCTAGGGATTCTTGATCTTGCGAAGGTTCTCCAAACTGCACTTCAAAGTTTGGTTCACCTCACTCCCGCTTTTGTTAGCGACCTGTTTTTCTTTTCCTTTGAATGGGAAAAGTGTGCATTTTTGTGCGCATTTTTAAAAAGTCTGCACTCCCCCCCCCCATTCACTAAAGTGTGAAAAGACATTTATTTATTTTTTAGAAATGTATTTTTATTTATTTATTTCATTTTTATACCGCCCAATAGCCGAAGCTCTCTGGGCGGTTCACAAAAATTAAAACCATGAAGAGCATAATAAAACAACCAACAATCTAAAAACACAAATACAAAATACAGTATAAAAAGCACAATGTATGTATTCAAGGGCACCAACACTGTTTGTTTGTTTATTTATTTAATTTATTTATTACATTTATATCCCACCTTTTTTCCTCCAAGGAACTGAAGGCAGCATACATAATCCTCTTCTCCTTTTTATCCTCAGAACAACAACTCTGTCAGGTAGGTTGAGCTGTGAGTCTGTGACTGGCCCAAAGTCACACAGTGAACTTCCATGGCTGAGTGGGGACTAGAACCCAGATCTCCCGACTCCCAGTCCAACGCTCTAGCCATTACACCACTGGATAAGTGTTTAACATCACTAATTCAACCACTTGCATGGCAGAACAACTTAAAATAGTGATATTCATTCACCAATTAAAGCATTTCCCCCCATCCGAATTTACTGCCAATTGTTGAATATAATAATCATTTTATGCCCACTTGTAAATTTAGTAATCATTTTACCAAACGATCACTGAATTCACAAGTCACCAAAACTGCCCAAGTGTTGTGCCAAGATAAGGTCCCAGCTTACTGACTTGTGAAAGTAAACTCATCAAACTAAGAATATAATTATATACAATTGTATAGATTTGCTAGGGATGGGGGTGGGGGAATTGTTTGGTTCTTATTTCAATGTGAGGTCACTTAATTTTGTACTTTTGAACTAATATGTTATTTGAAAGTCAGGCCTTTGCTAGACCTACCAGTAAATCCATGACGGACAAGGGGAGACCCCGTGATGCAAGTATGGTGGGATGTCGCCCTCATTTACATGTAAGGCAAGATGACCTCACAAAGACAGCCATCGCGCCTGCCATTTTTTTAACTTTTAAAGGGGATGACACGCACAAATGATCGTGCACAAAGGTAAGTGGGTTTTTCTTTAAAAAATTTGGTTTCCCCGCTCCCCCCACCCTGCCCCTGATGGGCGCAGCTCCCGGCTCCTCATGAGTAATTGCACGGAGCCAGGAAAAGCTGCAAAAATGGGCCACACGCTCGCGGTCTCGGGCTCAGCCCAAGACCGCAGGAAAAAGCAGACCCAAAGGGGTAGGCTATATCCCAGGGCCAGGGATCCCCTCTGCATCATCTGGACACACAGGGACAATCCCGGGTATCACTCCGAGATATAGCCTGGTCTAGCAAAGGCCTCAGTTATCTTCAGAATCTGCACTTTTCCGAATTTTGCAGTGGTGTTTTCCAATTAAAAATGTGTATACTAGGGGAACGTGTACACCAAAATGTATATATTAGTGAAAACATTTTTTTTTTTAAAAAATGCATATGTTAGGGAAAATGCTGTGCATGTTAGGCAAAATTGCATGCAAAATATGCGTGCAGGAGAAGAACGCACAAAAATATGTATGAATTTTCATGCATTTTTTAATAAAAAAAATCTCAAATTTTGGGATGAACTGAAGACTGGTAAAAGATTGGAAGAATGAGAAATGGAAAAATACCAAAACGGACTGATTTGTCATCCCTTAAGATTTACATTAGGAGGTACTGCAGCCCATGGGCCAAAATCATGTGATTTCATTTTCCCCTGTGGCCATTGCATAACCTTTAAAGAGCAGCAGTTGACTCACAGAATTCTTTAGTAATTTCATCCTCTTACTTTTTTAAAAAATTAATCCTATGTTTATTGTGTGTTCATTTTCTTTTATTGTAAGTTGCCTTGAAGGCCTGCATATTGTAAATAAAATAAATAAATGAATAAAAAGTCATCACATGGTGTGTCTACAAATGGATTGTGATGACAGAGGCCCCATTCAGAAGACACCTTAAACCACAGCTTTAACCATGGTGGTTAAGCCAAAAAGCCGGGCAGTGTTCAGAAGACACCTTAAACTATGGCTTTAACCATGGTGAATAAGGCTTTGTGCCTTTTCCACTGTGGTTAAAGCCATGGTTTAAGGTGTCTTTTGAACATGGCCAGAGAGTTTGACATCATATAGGCTGTGGCAACAGCAGTTCTATGTGCCCCCTAGACTCTCTACAGCTGTGCTGGGCAGAAGGTTGATGATACTGCTGTAGTGGTGAGCAATCTACTGGCCAGTTTTGAGTGGACCACAAAATGCCCAGTGGCTGCTGTGTTAGAATGCTAAGTTAAGTGGACTTTGGTCTGATGCTTCATATGCTGTTCAGAAAGTGTATACTCACATTCATTCAACATAGATGAGTTACCCCATAACTGCTAAGGCTGAAGGGAGAAAGACCCATCCAGCTCAGTGGGACTTAATTCTCCCTTATGAACCTTCCTGGTCACTGAGTATGTTCCTGGTGGTTCCACATGGACCTATGGTCTGAGTGGAGTCTACCAGGAGAAGAGTCTTCAGTGTGGTGGCCCCCTTTCCATGGAATTCCCTGCCATTGGAGGTCAGGCAGGTGCCAATGTTGTTTCCGGAGCCTCTTTAAAATGTCATTATCTCAGGAAGCTTACCTTGAGTGGCCGGCCGCAGTTATACCAGAATTTGAGTTTTATCAGAACTCTGTTCTTTTAACAATAGTGATTTTAATATTGTGTTTTTATTTTTTTATTCTGTTTGTTGTTCACTGCTCCGAAATGTTCTGGATAAATAAATAAAAATAAATAAATAAATAAATAAATAAGAAATAACACATATAGGATGACACTGTAGGACATCCTGGGTATGTATTCTTGCGTTCTACATTTGATACATGTTGGTAGAGACCACGGGGATTCTCATAAAACGAAAAAGACCACGCAAGCAGAAAGCTCAGTTAAAGGAAAGAGACAACCCTGTTCGCTGACTCTTGGGATTCTAGCAGAATGCCTTGGTAGGGGGTGCCTAGATTTGCTTGAACGGGCTCTGTGTGTCTCCTTGCTGGGATCAAAGAGTCTGTGAGAACTTGTGGTCTTTGCAATGTTTTAAACTTCTCTCTCCACCCCCCCTCTCCTTTATTGCATTTGGGAGAGTGAGTGGTTTTGTGTGCTGGCTGTTTAAAACATACTTCAAAAGAAACTTGAATCAGTACATGCCTGTGCTATATACAAATTAAAATAATTGATTTTTGGCAGCGTTTTTGAGATGGAGATATAAATTAAAGGGATCGCATTTCCAATACATTGCTCTGGATTGCATGTTGATTTCGAAGCGCCACTCCCTCACAAACGCTGGAAGTTCGCCACCAGGAAGAAGGGAGCTGCTTGCCTTTATTTAATCTGACTTCCTGTCATGGTCGCTCCCCACCCCCCCAGCCCCGAACTCTTACGGTTCAAACCTGTTGGGCCTTGGCATAGCTCTTGCGCTGCACCCTTCCCCCCCTCTTGCTTTGAGGATGCTGCACAGAGCCATTGAATCTCCACTACATCCTGGAAGTGGTGGTGGTGGTGGTGGGGGCGAAATACTGTGGGCCTTCATCCCCTCTTATTTTGTTTTTCTCCCCACGGGTGCTGCACCCAACAAAGCACAACTACTCCTGGCCTGCACCCACTCTGTGACGGATGGCACAGGGTCCCACACTATCTGTGCTGGCCTAAAAATAGCTCTCAATTAACATTGCATTTCAAGAATTGGAAAATTTCCCAGAAGTCCATTCTCTCTCTCTCCCTCCCTCCCTCCCTCCCTCCCCTCTTCTGTTTCATTACATTTTGCAGTAATAATACACAAGCCTGTAGAAAACATGACGGGTAATGAAAAATGTAATTAATATAAGCAGTGTAAAGCATGTTTTTTTCCTCTGTTGTCCTTGCAGAAAATTGCTGCTTTAAACTGAGCAGGATGTGAAAATGCATAAAGCAAACACTGATATGCTCTGGTTTGTAAATATCTTATGCAAAACCGTGAAGGCAACTGCTGTTTATTTTTTGACTCTCTGTCACAAATTCTTTTCAGAAAATTTTTTGGAGTGTTTGTTTGTTTTTGCATTTACCCCTCCCCACTCCCAGTCTGAAAACACATCACAGTGATACCTTTTAAAAAATAAATAAATCACTTCACCTTCTACAACCAGAGGTTCAGGATACGAAATTGCACACCTTCAGTTTTCATTTAACCTTGTTGCAAGAAAGACGCCTCCACACTGCATCTAAATGCCACTTGGCGAACTGCTTTTAAACTGAGGGAAGTTTCAAAAAGCAGCAGTCTACAGTATGGTAGAGAGGCCTGTAGCTGAAAGATGAAAGAAGTTGAACCCACCCACCCCCTGGACCAGCACAAGAGCCTTGTGTGAGCATTGTAGTGTTCGCCGTTAAATGCAATGTCGAGTGGATGCAATGTTCCCTGCCCATTTTCAGGGTTGGACTATGGTTAGCTTCAGTGCTTCATCTTTTGGGGAGCCCATGTACACCACAGTTTTACTGGAAGTCTTGGAAGAAATGGCTACCAGAAGGCACACGGCAGCTGTTTATCACAGCTTGCTCAAGTGGAAGCCTCACCAAGTCAGATCCATTGCTCCAAGTAGTTCACTACGGTCAGAGTAGACAACAGGTGCTCTCTAGATGTTTTGGACTACAATTCCCGGCAGCCCCTGTCAACAAGATCAATGGCTGGGTCTGTGGAGAGTTGTAGTACAAAACATCTTGAAGGCACTAGGTTGCCTACTCTTGGACTATACTGTACACACCAATTCTCCTGAACATCAAGCAGGGGTCTTTCCCACTCTGATCTAAAGGTGTCGGGAATTGAACCTGAGACCTTTTGCCTGCAAAGCAGGTGCACTACCACTGAGCCATGGCTTCTCCCTGGAGTGAGCGGAACAATTCCATCCCTACAAGGACTGATTGCGTACCAAGCCATCCTCCAACCCCCAAATTTTGCAGAGCATTCCATGAACAGTCTCACGTTTGGCTGGCCATGCCCCAAAGTGTGTGAAAGCCCAATCTTCTGCATTGCTTGTTTCTACTGTAATCAATTTGCCTTCAGCTGAGTTGTCCTAGTCTTTCCAGTAGAGTTAAGTGGACCATGACCCACGTGACTGAGGCCACAGGTAGATCTAAGGTTTATCCTGGGATCATCCAGAGTTCGCCCCAGCCTGAGCACTGGATCCCCTGTGTGTCACCTATGAACAGGTTTGACCCCTGGATGATCCAGGGTCTAGCTATGGCCACACTCTACTTTTTTTTTAGTCGATCCATCCTTAAAAAGAATGCAACTCCTGTGCTTATGACACTCCAGTTCAAAGGATGGGTGATGGTGGGCAACCTTTGCTCCAGGAGCAGAGTCTTCCATTTCAGGAGGCAGCTTCCAGTGACTGGGGGTTGGGTTGGGTTGGATTGGGTATAGCCATAATTCCCCCTCCTCCTGCCCTCATTGAGCTCAGAGGCAGCCTATTGGTCATTACAGGTGCTATTTGACAGGTGGGGCACCCTGTGAATTCATACCTGAGCTGAGCAAGGCCCCTTGTAGTCAAGCATATCTCATGACTTTGCAAGTCAGGGGCTCTGCAGCTCTCACATGACTCCAGTTAAATCAACGGCATGTTGCATGGGAACATTGATTTGTGTCATGTACCTATTCTTAGCACCTTCTTCTCTTTTAAAGCTGTGGAACAGTACAGCTACTCAAGTTGAAACGGTGCTGCGGGAACCCACTGTGAGACCTGATTAGGCTTTGTTGGCCAAGTTTCCAACTGGAGGTCATTCCAAATGAAGCCAAGGGTCTGTGGTGAATGCCAGCACCCTTGACACTGTTTCTCTTGGGCCATGCCTACTCCTTGTGGTACAGAAAGCTCAATCTGAAGGTCACAGCATCTCTCCGCCATAACAATGCAGCATTTCAAACCCATCTTTGACGGCTGGCCGAGAAATTGCTCGTGGTTTATTATTCCCCCCCTTTCCCTCCCCCTTCCTTTCCCTGCAGCTGACATACAGCATTTGTTATTGTTTATTTTTGCTTTGTTCCTGCTTCTAAAGGTTTCCCTCCTGGCCCCAGCGGTATGTGAACTTTCTGATACCCATGCGGGGCAGCCCTTCTGCTTGATGCCCTCTGATCCAGTGGGCTCCCTTGCGAAGGCCAGTTTCCCCAGCTGAAAAAGCCGTGCCTCTCTCCTGTGGCATTCTGCACAGCCATTTGGAGTCCCAGATGTAGGAAATGAAATAATCCACGCTCATACAGTCATGAAAGTGCCCATCTGGCACACAGGAACATCACGCAGTGGAAGCACACAAGCATGAGCTCACTTTTGTTATGGCATTTCATAAACAGAGATGCAGTGAGCAGACAAGTAAGGTCCTTGGGATAATAACAATCGTATTCCTCACACATGGTGTTTAAAACGTGTGTGTGTGAGAGAGAGAGAGAGAGAGAGAGAGAGAGAGAGAGAGAGGGAGAGAGGGAGAGAGGGTGGGAGGAGGGAGGAACCAGAAAAAAATCCCACCCAAATATTTCCTTTGAGGTTTTTTTGGCAAAATATCCACCTAGCTTTTGGCAATATTTCTTATTTATTCAGTCTAGACGTAAGCTGGAAACATATATGGTACTATCTCCCTCTTAAAAGTCCAACTTATCCTGTTTAATTTCTAAAATGAGACCAAACCAAACCAGTGCAGCAATCCCCCTGTCCCTTAATCCTAGAGGTATGGGGGGAAGTCATGATTACTCAGTGGGGAGGAAATGATATTGTGTGCATGTTCAAAGATGTGTGGGGAATGTCTGCAGCTTTGTGGTAGAGCACCGGCTTTGCATGCTGAACATCCTGAGTTCACTCCCCAGAATCTCCAGGTAGAACTGGGAAAGATTCCTGTCTGAAACCTTGGAGAACCACTGCCAATAGGATAGACCAATATTCTGCATCTTGGCACCTTCCAGATGTGTTGCACTGCAGCTCTCAGGATTCCCAGCCATGATGGACAATGGCCATGCTGGCTGGGAATTCTGGGAGCTGTTGTCCAACATGTGAGGAAGGCATCAGGCTGGGGAAGGTTGGGGTAGATAGCCAGGTTGCCTAGCCCTTTGCTGGAGACTGGTAGTCCCAGGGCATGTCTACACCATAGGGTGTAGAGGGAGGCAGGGGGCTGAACCTGGACTTACCTTCTTCTGGAATCATCTCGGGGTGTCTACATGGAAGGGAAGAGGGACATTGCGCCCGTTGCTCCCGCCACTTTAAAAAAAACAAAAACGGACAGGAGCTGGAGTGCACTTATGCTCCAGAGAAAAGGTTTTTTTAAAAAAGCCCTGACCCTGCTCCCCCTCCACTCCCAATGTCCCTGGACTCTCCCCGGCCCTGCTCCTTTCCTCTGCTGAACTCGCAGGGAAGAGAGAAGAAGCCGGGATGCGTGCCCATACCACCAGCGGTCCTCGGGATCATCCCAGGACTGCAGGAAAAACCAGGAAAAAGTGTCTGTAGATATCCCGGGGAAATGGAGGGATCATCCCTACCTGCTCCCCGGATCCCCTGTGCATCATGTGGATGTACAGCGATGATCGAGGGACAATCCCAGGGGAAAAGACTGATGTAGCCGTGCCCCCAGCCCCAGAATCTTCAGTAGGAAGCTGGTGCTCTGCGCATCATTTCTGTCAGGGATAAGTCCCTCTAAGGGCCTTGGAGATCCTTATTCCTGGCAGAAATTATGTGTGAAACAGGTTGTACACCTACATTCAGACTGACAGAACTCCCGACCAACAGTTTGCCTGCCTTATCTGAATCAGATTTGTTTGTTCATTCCCTTCTGTCAGTGGATACTATCAAAAGCTATCAATGGTTACTAGTTCTGATGGCTGTATGCTACATCCAGGATCAGAGGCAGTAATCTACGTATACCAGTTGCTGGGGAACATGGGTGGGAGAGTGCTGTTGCATTCGTGTCCTGTGTGTAGGTTTCCTGTGCAGCTGGTTGGCGAACCGAATTCTGGCGAACCGAATTCTGGACTAGATGGCCCGTTGGTCTGATCCGGTTGATGTTCTTATAATACTCAGCTTGATGGACCAATGGTCTGAGTCAACATATTGTCTCATGAAATGGTTCAGGATTGAGATGTGGTGTTCTCAAATGAAACCCTTCTTCTCTCCTCGGAAACATCTGGCTCATGAACATGCTTACCTCCCTCCTTCTAAGTGTGTGCTAAACCGAGCTAATGACAGTTAAAGTAAGAGATAATAAAATCTCTCTCTCTCTCTCTCTCTCTCTCACACACACACACACACACCTCTGACATTCAGCCACTGGAGTTATAATTGCAGAACAAGGAACAAAGCTGATGGGTAAATTAATCCTGTTGGGGCAGGGTAGGCATGTTGCATTAGTCCTTCGGTTAATCCAGGACTTTAATGTGATTTCCTCAAAGACACAAAGACTTCATTGGGGGATTCTGCCCAGTCGGAAGGAGATGCTTTGTGGGTGGGAAGCCTAGGAAGAACCTGAAACGGAGTCTGGGGTGGTTCAATACCAATAAGTAAAGTGAGACTGTAGGTATTATTTTAGCTTGGTGAAGTAATTACAGACGTTTCCCTAAGCATTTTATTGGCTATTATTGCATGTAGCATCAAGGCATCAATGGGATTTGATTTAGCTTTCCCACTAGAGGCACCAAGGGAAATGTTTCAAAGGCGCAAGGTTTCCAAGGCGAGGCATGAGCTGTGGAGTGATGCCATGGGTTCATCAAGAGACCATCCTCCTCCATCTTTATAGACAGGGGATTTACTGGAGGAATCGGGCATGTAATGCTCAGAGATGGGTTACATGTTAATCCTGCCATGGGGATGCTGCCAAAACTCTCCATGGCAAGTTCTCTCTGCTGCAACAAATTTCAGCAGCATAGTGGCAGAGATGCTGGGTAGTAGAGGCCACACCAGGGGATGGGGGTGGGTGGGTTGGAATTGGCCCATGGGTCATTTGTTGCCCACCCCTGTACTATAAGATGATGCACCAGTATCACTATATGATGATGCACTAGCATCACATTGCAAGCTTCCCAGGTGACAATGGCTTGGCCCAAAAAGTTTGCTTCCAATAGCAGAAAGACTCTTCTGCTCAAGGAAGATCTGTTCCTGACCTACAGAAGGATGCTGCATGAGAAACGGATCCCAAATCTAGACAAGTTCTTCCGTTTGCTCATCCTCTTGCACAAGGCTTTGCACAAACTCTTTCTCAACATCATTTTTTAAAAAAACCTGACTAGCATGTATTTTCTACAGCTTGTTTCTTCCTTATTCACAATGTTTCTCAGGTCATAGCTAGACCTAAGGTTTATCCCTGGATCGACCAGAGGTCAAACCTGTTCATCTAGGTGACACACAGGGGATCCAGTGCTCAGGCTGGGGGGAATCCTGGATGATCCCAGGATAAAAGGTGGCACGGAGTGCTTTCTACCAACTTCGGTTGGTGGCCCAGCTACGCCCCTATCTGGACAGGGATAACCTAGCTTCAGTTGTCCATACTTTGGTAACTTCCAAATTAGATTACTGCAATGCCCTCTACATGGGGCAGCCTTTGAAGACGGTCCGGAAGCTGCAGCTTGTGCAAAATGCGGCGGCCAGATTGATAGCTGGAACAGGGAGGTTTGAGCATATAACACCAATTCTGGCCCTCTTGCATTGGCTGCCTATATGTTTCCGAGCCCAATTCAAGGTGCTGGTTTTAACCTATAAAGCCCTACATAGCTTGGGACCACAATACCTGATGGAATGCCTCTCCCGACATGAATCTACCCATACACTGTGCTCAACATCTAAGGTCCTCCTCCGAGTGCCTACTCCGAGGGAAGCTCGGAGGATGGCAACAAGGGAGAGGGCCTTCTCAGTGGTGGCCCCCTGACTGTGGAATGATCTTCCTGATGAGACTCACCTGGCGCCAACATTGTTATCTTTTTGGCGCCAGGTCAAGACTTTTCTCTTCTCCCAGGCATTTTAACAGCATTTAACAACTTTAAGTTTGTTTTTAATAGACCCCAGAATTGTTGTTTTTAAATGGATACTGTTGTTTTTATACTGTTTTTATGTTTTTTTAATTTTTGTATACTTTTAATGTTTACTATTTTTAATTGTTGTAAACCGCCCAGAGAGCTTCGGCTGTGGGGCGTTATATAAATGTAATAAAATAAATAAATAAATAAATAAATAAATAAATAAATAAATAAACCTTAGCTCTAGCTGTGGCCTCATACTGTACTGTAGGAAGCTGGCTTATGCTGAATTGGACCAAATGGACCAGTTCAGTATGGTCTACACCAGGGATAGGGAAATTGGTGGCCCTTCAGATGTGGTTGGACTACAACTCCCATTATCTCTGACAACTGGTCATGCTGGCAGGGGCTGATGGGGGTTGGAATCTAATAACATCTGGAGGGCCACACATTTCTCCATCCGTGGACTTTACTGACTGGCATCGCCAGGGCTTCAGAGTCTTTCCCAGTTCTACCTGGAGGCCTTTTGCATGCAAAGCATGTGCAATTTCAGCTCTTCCTCTGTGTAAGAACCCCTGTGACATTGTGGAACTACATGGTAAGAAGTCTTCTGCTAGTGCTTGCACAAGAGTTAATGGATCTGTACTAATACAGGTTCTCCTTATGCTCATGGTTCTGCTGCATGGCAAGAGGTCTTCTGCTAGTGCTTGAACAAGAGTTCATGGAACTGTTCAGATACATCTTGCCTTTCTGCTCATAGTTCCTTAAATCCAAGCCAATGATATGGAGGGTGCACAGGAGAAAGAGCTTCTCAAAGTGATGACTCTGTATCACCTGTATCACTTTGTGTCTGTATCTAAGTAAGTGCTCCTAGATGCTATGGAAGGGGAAGAACTCAAGATAAGATGACTACTTTCAACGCTCCATCCGATGAGCGTTTTACTGCACGCTCGTTACTAGGCACTCACGGATTGCTCACATGACTTTGTCTGCCTCTCACATGTCTTACGACCCTTCAGGCCTTCATTGCACCACAACCCCCCTCCCCCCGAGAAAATGTCCAGTTGCTGCTCTCTCCTACCATACTGAATGCACCGATTACTTCCTGTTTTCAGGAAGTGACATCGGAGCAATGACAGAGAAGTGACGAGACCCGCAGATGTGATGGGATTTTCAGTCTCAGGGCATACAACACAGGTTTGATAAAATATGAGAAATAATGGGAAAAAATGACTCTTCAGTTCAGAGGAGCAACATTTATTATTATTCCCAGCAAAACAGAGTCAAGATAAATATCCTTGAAACATCCAGATCCAAGCTGTGAAGAAAATCAGATGTTTGTGAACATAGTTAGAGCGTTTCAAAGTACTACTTTTCACCAGAAGAATTGGTCCAGTGTAAAATTGTTCCACTTCTCCTAAAGTGTTATAGTTAGTCCCAATCAGGGTGTAGGAGAAGTGCCTGTGCAGATACCACCTTTGAGGGAATTCACAATGCCACGAGTTCCTTATGATTAATGTAGGTGGACAGGTGCCCTGGGATAAACCTGTATGACATATTTTAGGATGTAGGAGATCTGCTGGGTTCTAAAGGAGTTAGAATAGATAGTCCAGCTAAACTGGGCCTGGTCAGGGAGACCCACCATGTCCTGATCGGTAAGTCATACCCCCGTTTCTGCTGGCACTCAGGAAAGATTCACACATTACTTTAAAAACAAAAACAAAATATGGCATGAGAAGATTCTTTTACCTTGTCAATTTCACATGGCGAATGTTCACGAAAGCATTAGGTGACAGCTGGTATTTACCGTGTCAGGTGAAAGGCTCAAAAATGAAAGAACTGCCTGACACAGTAAACACTAGCTGTCACCAGGTGAGGGCGCATTTAGAAGAAGTGTTCGCTGCATGATGTCAACAACATAAAGCCATCTGAGGGGGGTAATGTGTGAAAGCGGCCTTTGCGCAGGTTAGCAAGAAGGAGTTTCACCAATGCCATGCACCGCAGCAGTTCTCTTTCAGATGCTGGCCAGGTTATCAAGACTTCAGGTTTGCCTTACATTGGGAATAAGGCAACTGCTCCTCTGGCAAAGGGGCAGGTACTGTTTCCTGAGCACTTGGGTGGGTGGGTGATTTTAGATGAACCCAGCGCAAGCAGTGGGATAACGAGCAGCACTCTTGAGATAATGTCAGCGCAGCCGGGGATCTTAATTCACTCCAGCGTCACGGTGATGGTCAAGTATGGACTGCATGCTTGACATGATAATTGCAGTAGCCCCGTGTTATAGGCTGGGGGTACTTTTGCTGGAAGATGGTATAGTCCTCCCAAGGGGACTTGTTTTCAAACCAGGGTGTTGAGTTTTGCAGAACTGGAGAAGCAGAATGCCGCAGCAGTTGCAGTGGCATAGCGTGGGTTGCTGGCGCCCGGGGCAAGGCAAGTATTGCGCCCCTAATCCGTGGACCTTTAGCACTCCCTGAGTCCCTTCCACCAGTCCAGTATTGAACCCCTTACCCCCCCCCCAAGCACATGTATTATATTTTAAGAAAATACTGACCCATTTAAAGTAAAATTAATTTAATACTAGTATACTGATATTTACATTTATTTAAAATCGCCTGGTTTTAATTCATGCAAATTTTTCAATAACAGTATTGAAATCTACATTGGAATCTATCTGAATTGACAGTATTGCTAGGTTACTCAGTCTTTCTTGGGTCATTGTAGATCTCTGATACGTTTTGATTAATTTAAGTTTTGAGAAACTTCTTTCACAACTGGCAGTTGAAACAGTGATAGTTAGAAAGATTCTTAATGTCACAACAAAGTTTGTCAAACTCTCTTGCAGCTTCTTCTTGTACACCCACCGAATCAAATCTAAAACTGTCCATTTAGCAATCTGCTCATCAGGATTGACTTCCTTATACAAGACAATGATATGATAGCCTATCACCTTGCAGGCTGCATTTCCTCCCAAACGGGCCTCTCTAGCACATGCGTCGCTGCTCTGTCCTCCTTCTGGATGACTTAGAACAGCAGTTCTCAACCTGTGGGTCGCGACCCCTTTGGGGGTCGAACAACCCTTTCACAGGGGTCGCCTAAGACCATCGGAAAACACTCAGATGCCACTCGAGTAGCTCTCGCAGCAGGGGCGGCTATTTCTAGCCGCCCACCGCTGCCGCACCGGCTCCTCTGAAAGGAGGCGAAGCTTCGAGCCTGCGGCCGGGGTGAAGGGGATGCCAGGCACGTGCGTGCCGCCCCTGTGCATGCATACATGCAGACATAACAGGGCTCCCGGCCCCACCCAGCGACCCCCGCGCCACTCGCACACACACACAAACGCAGACACACGCACCCTCTCGGAAGGTGGGCCGCAGCGCAGGTGGCCGGGGCACGCGTAGTGGCCGAGGGCTTGGGCCGAGCGGCTGCAAGAGCAAGTTGCGCAGAGGGCAGCCTGCCGAGCCGCCGCTGCGTTCGGAGCGAAGACGCCGCTTTCCAGCCCGATCCTACACAGCAGGGTAGGCCGGTGCGCCCAGCTCAGTATAAGCTTGCAGGGGTCAAATGCCTGGCCTAAGCGTACGGGTCTGCACCTCCAAAAGGATATTGCAGAGCTGGGGAAAGGATCAAGGGAATGGAGTGACTCCCCTATGAGGAGAGTTTCCAACATTTGGGACTTTTTCGCTTAGAAAAAAGGCGAGCAAAAGATGGGTGTATAAAATATAGTTGCATGAAATTTAGATATGGTCTATAAAAGTTATGCATGGTGTGCCGAGATTGGCTAAGGAACATTTCCCTCCCTCTCTCATAATACTAGAACCCAGGGTTCATGAAGCTCAGTGGTAGGAGTTTCAAGACTGACAAGGAAGTGCTTCTTCACACAACCCATGGTGAAGATACGGAAATTGCTACTAAAAGATGTAGTGATGTCCACCAACTTGGACGACTTTAAAAGGGGATTAGACAAATTCATGCAAGATAAAGCTAGCAATGGCTACTAGTCAGGACACCTATATATTACTTTCAGTATCGGATCTGTATACCAGTTTACCAGTCCTGCTTGTGGGCTTCCCGTTGGGGCATCTGGTTGGCATCTGTAGGAACAGAATGCTGGAGTGGCCTTTGGTCTATTCTAGCACAGCTCTTCTAACCTTCATAGTTTCTGCAACTGTAAATGCCTGAGTATAAAGCCAGCAGTGGAGACATCCTGCATCTCAGATATTTACATTACGATTCATAACAGTAGCAAAATTACAGTTATGAAGTAGCAACGAAAATAATTTTATGGTTGGGGGTCACCACAACATGAGGAACTGTATTAAAGGGTCGCGGCATTAGGAAGGTTGAGAACCACTGACTTAGAAGGTAGCCAGAGCAGCAACGCGTGTGCTAGTGAGGCCCGTTTGGGAGGAAATGCAGCCTGCAAGGCCTTCCTGAGCTGTGCGCAACAAGAAATATGCTGTAAAATGTTACATGGCAATGTTTATTTGCCCCGTCTACACAGTTGGATCTACACAGATTTTAATTTTTTTATTTATTATTACTACTTCCTTCCTATTTTTTTTTAAATCTTTGCGCCCCTAAGAATTTTGCGCCCAGAGCAACCGCCTCTGAGGCTCCCCCATGCTACACCACTGAGCAGTTGTATGTTGTTATTTTTGTTATTAAAAGTATTTCTATACTGCCTTTTAGTGAAAGATTCTCAAAGCAATGTAAATGAAAAATTTAAAGTGCTTCAACCTACAAGACCTAAAAAACCCAAAAGCAGAGCAACACAGCTAGGAATAAAAGCAGTAACCAACTCATAAGCCGGGCCCGATTCAAAGTGCTGGTATTAACATTTAAAGCCCTAAACGGCTTGGGGCCAGGTTATCTGAAGGAACACCTCCTCCCGTATGTACCTGCCCGGACCCTAAGGGCATCCTCAGGGGTCCTTCTCCGCGAGCCCCTGCCAAAGGAAGTGAGGCAGGTGGCTACCAGGAGGAGGGCCTTCTCTGCTGTGGCACCCCGGCTGTGGAATGAGCTCCCTAAGGAGGTTCGCTTGGCACCTACGTTATATGCTTTTAGACGCCAGGTGAAGACCTTTTTATTCTCCCAGCATTTTAACAGTCTATAAATTTTAAATAACATGGTTTTAAATTTGTAATTTTGCATTGCTGCTGTTTTTATCTGGTTGAGCTTTTATATTGTATTTATATTATGGTTTTATACTGTTGTTTTATACTTTGAATGTTTTTAATTTTTGTGAACCGCCCAGAGAGCTCCGGCTATTGGGCGGTATAGAAATGTAATAAATAAATAAATAAATAAATAAATAAGCAATTGCAGTAAAGCAAAACGAAATAAAAACATCTTCACTGCCTACCCAAAAGTAAGCAGTGAAGGAGTGAATCTAATAACAACAACAACAACAACAACAACAATAACAACAAATTTATTACCCGCCTCTCCCTCTGGATCGAGGTGGGGAACAACATAAAATACAAAATATTATAAAATGCATAAAACTGATTAAAACATATAAAAACGAATACACTATTAAAATAACAGCCAGATGTCTTAACATTCAACTGGGTAGGCCTGCCGGAAGAGATCAGTCTTTATTGCTTTTTTATATTCAGAAAGACTATTGAGTTTCATCTCATTTCATTTCATTTATTGCATTTTTATACCGCCCAATAGCCGAAGCTCTCTCAGCGGTTTACAAAAATTAGAACTACAACATTATTTAACAATACACTAATCAGATAGTTGGCAGATTTCTCCCGGCAGGCCGTTCTACAGTGTGGGAGTGGCAGCAGAGAAGGTCCTCTGGGTAACAGTGGTTAATCTAGTTTTTGCTGGCTGAAGTAAATTCTTCCCAGAGGACCTGAGTGTGTGGGGCGGATTGTATGGGAGAAGGCAATCCTGCAGGTAACCTGCACCCAAACCATGTAGGGCTTTAAAGGTAATGATCAACACTTTATACTTTGCCCAGAAACTAATTGGCAGCCAGTGAAGTGATTTTAAAGCTGGTGTAATAATATGGTCACCCCTAGATGTACCAGTGACCAGCCTGGCTGCCATATTTTGGACTAACTGAAGTTTCTGGACTAGGCAAAAAGGTAGCCCTATGTAGAGCACATTGCAGAAGTTGAGCCTCAAAGTTACCAGTGTGTGCAATACCATTTTTAGGTCTTCTAACTCTAGGAAGGGGCGCAGCTGAAGCTGATAGTAGGCACTCTTGGTTGTCACATCTATCTGAGCTGTCATTTGGAGCGAAGGATCCAGGAGGATTCAGGGGGAGTGTAACCCCATCCAGAACTGGTTGACACACCTCCAAACCCAGGTTGGGGCCTTTGATGGTAAGCACCTCCACCTTGCTGGATTCAGCTTCAGTTTTTTTTTCTTCATCCAGCCCATTACTGCCTCCAAGCATTCGTTCAGAGGAGACACACTATCCTTAGCTGATGCTGTTGTCGAATGCATAGAGAAATATATTTGGGTGTCATCGGCATACTGATAGCACACCCACCCCATGCCTCTGGATGATCTCTCCCAGCAGTTTCATGTAGATGTTAAATAGCAATGGGGATAGGATGGCACCTTGTGGTACATCATATGACAGCTCCTTCTTTGAGGAGCAGCTATCCCCAAGCATCACCATCTGGAACTTCCCCAAAAGATAGGACCAGAAGCACCGAAGCACAGTGCCCCCGACTCCCCCCCCCCGGCATTCCAGAAGGATACCATGGTCGATGGTATCGAAAGCCGCTGCGAGGTCCAAAAGCACCAGCAGGGACACACTCCCCCTGTCAATATTCAGGTGTAGATCATCCACTAAGGCAACCATAACTGTCTCAACTCTGTAACCTGCCCTGAAGCTGGTTTGAAATGGGTCTAGAAAATCTGTATCATTCAAAACTGCTTGAAGTTGGAAGGCAACTGCCCTCTCAATCACCTTGCTCAAAAATGGAATATTTGACACTGGTTTGTAGTTATTAAGGTCCAGGAGATCCAGGGAGGACTTTTTTTTTTTAAGAAATGGCCATACCACCATTTCTTTTAAACATGGTGGAAAACTCCCCTCCCTGAGAGATGCATTAATGATGTATTGTAGTTGTAATCTAACTGCATCTCCTCCCTGGACGACCAGCCAAAAAGGACAGGGATCAAGGGGGCAAGTCCTCCTCCTCACTCTTCCAAGCAGTTTGTCCACATCCTCGGTACTCACTAACTAAAACTGATCCAGTGTAATCCTACTCCCATCGTTGCTGGACACTCCATTGTCAGCTTCTGATATAATGACAGCATTGAATCTCCTGGGAAGGGGTGCCTCCACAGAAGAGGCCCTGTCCCATGTTTCCATCAACCTAACCTCATTTGGTGGGACATACACCAGGGCCTCAGACGATGGTTATAAGGTACGGGCAAGTTGATATGGAAGTAAGCGGTGTTTCAGATATTGTGACCTCAAGCCATTTAACACTTTCTAGATAAGAACCAGCACCTTGAATTGAGCTCAGAAACAAATTGGAGCCAGTACAACTGTTGTAAGACTGGTGTAATATGGTCGAAATAACACACACCATCCAATAATCTGGCTGCCACATTTTTCTTCAGTAGTACAGTTTCTAAACAGCTGTCAAGGGCAACCCCATGTAGAGCATGTTGCAGTAGTCCAATCAGGAGGTGACTAAGGCATTTCTCACCATAGCCAGACCCTTCTTTTCCAGAAATGAGTGAAGCTGGTTGTGTCACTCAACCCCAGCTGTCAAAGACTTTCTCCCTTCAAGGTAGCTTGGTCATCTGTATCATCCTGCCAAGTGCCAGGTAAGGTAATTTTACTACACAACAGGGCAGATGTGTAACAGAATGGTAAAAATAACCATGCATATAGGCACAGTGACATCTAGTGAATTTGTATTTTAAATTTGTATTTCTGCACTGCTGCTGATTTTATCCTGGTTGTGCTTTTATATTGTATTTTATATCATGTTTTTATACTGTTGTTTTATACTTTGAATGTTTTTAATTTTTGTGAACCGGCCAGAGAGCTTCAGCTATTGAGCGGTATAGAAATGCAGTAAATAAATAAACAGTGGAATTCTATACATGTCTCCTCAAATGGGTCCAATGGGATTTACTCCCACATAAGTGTACTCAGGACTGCGCCCTAAGATAGTGAGTTGTGACCCACAACGTCTCCAGTTCAGATCTTTCCCCTACTGTGAACTCACTATGTGGCCTTAGATCAGCCTTGTCCAACTTGGCACCAACCTGGCTGAGAATTATGGGACTTGCAGTCCAGGACATCTAGAGGACCCAGGTGGAAAAACCTGTCTTAGACTAACCACCAACTTTCAGCCTTAGCCCCTCATCTGCAAAATGGGTATAATAATATTGACCAACTTTGCAGGGTTGCTTTAAGGATGACCAAGGTAAAGTATGTAAAATGCTTTGGACGCCTCAAGTGGCTATGGTACTTGGACAACTGCAATAGCACACAGCGTATGTTGTTGCAATGCACATGGGACTGGTTGGGGTGTCGGGTGGATGGGATTGTGTTTTCCCACTGGTACAACATTGCTGTTTGAGCAGTGGGGAAAGAAGATTTACCTGCAATGGAAGCACTAACTTGGAGAGGCGTGCCTGGAAATGGCACACCATCTAGAAAACGATTGTGCAAATAACCCCATTGTTCAGAAAATGCCTTAGTCCTACAGTTGATCAGGCCCTGTGTTAAATGTGCCAAACGATTTACCACTTGGCACCATGACAGGAAGGTTTGTATCAGGGAATAACTTATTATAATAAGTAACTTTACAAGCAGGAGTAAGCCATCCCAGCTGACTGTACGGGAAGTTGCAGAGTTTCCAAATTAATCTTCGCTCTAACCCTGAAAAGCCACAAAGCTAATTGGAGAATTGAAAGCTTTCAAAACATGTTAGGAAGCTTGATGGGTACACGTGGAAATAAACACAAACATTTAGATAAAGCCACCATTTTAATTGTATTAATTCTGCCAATTAATGATAATGGAAGAGCCGTCCAATTAGCTAAATAGCTAATAGTTTTTATCAAGCAGAGGCTGGCAATTTAAAGCAAACAAATTCTTTCTAATTTTATCCCCTTGCTCACCAAGATATTTAAAGGATAATGGGGGAATCCAATAAAGGATATTGCTCAAAGAGAGCTACATTTAAATTGCCTAATGGCTTTAAGAGTTTTACCTCAATTAACAAATACTAAACCTGAGCACTTAGTGAATTCCTGTAAAAGAGACATCGTTTGGCCAATTGAAGAGAGTTTAAAGAAAATTATAAATTAACGTACTCTCTGCGTAAGCATAAGCTATATTATGACTAATGCTCCCCCCCAGCCATTTACTTCCCCGCCCCCACCAGTGCAAAAAAGCAAGAGGAAAACAGGCCAGAAGAAAGGAAGCACTGTCTTTCCTGTATAGGAACAACAACAATAATGATAATAAAAAGAATACCTGTGATTACTTGTTTTAAGAATGGATTTGGGGAACTGACCCATCTGACCTACTTTGGGCCAAATCCTACAAGCTCCCTAAATCTGAATGACTTTAAAGTTGTTGAAGGGCAGCAAAAGCTTTCGTGGGGGTGGGCAGAGAAGGATATTCAGTAGGGAGAACAAAGCCCTCACAATGAAGTAGAGGATAAAATAAATATTATCAAAGCAATGCCATTGACTGCTAGTAACGATGCAAGCTGGAACACATCCAGATTGATCCAGATGGATTATCGAAGCAATTGTCTTCCTATGTTTTAGGGGCTCACTATACACTCCATGCAAATGCATGTATTAGAGCCCCACCTCTGTGTGTGTGTGTGTGTGTGTGTGTGTGTGTGTGTGTGTTTTAGGCAAGCAGCTTCAGGAATAGGTGGTTGAACATGGATGGAGCAGAATCTTTGATCTACACTAAGGAGGATATGACACTTTGAAAACTGCATATGGAGTATGTCCTGAGCCCCAACAGTTGCCATTATTGTTATAAACCATTTTAAAACAGTAGTGTAGATCCCGCCCAAATATCATTTTCTTGTTCCAGTGTTATGCCCACCCCAAACTCACACACTGGGTGTCAGCAACATGCTGATGGATGCTTTAAAGTGCACATTGCGGATGTAACCTAGGTCCGCATACCGTTAATGTGATTGGGCTGTATCCAGGTAAGTGTTGTATTATTAATAATAAATCTGAAAATTAATTTTTTTTAGCAACAATAACTGTTGTTTAATCATTATACTTATGAGATGTATAAAAAGGGCTTTTATTGACGGTGTTTGCTGATTTTATTTATTTGGGTGCCTACCATTTTGGATTTTATTGTTTACGCTGCCTTGGGAGAGCTCTTGGCCTGAAAGGTGGCTTAGAAATATTGTAAATATTGTAAATAAATAAATAAATAAATAAATAAATAAATAAATAAATGCTCAAGGCCCTTTGGACAAAAGAGAATTAACAAATAAATAAATATCAAAAAGTCAGAAGCCCCAGGGATCCCCTTAACAACCAGCATGTTATTTTAAGGAGATGTACCATTTCCTGAAGGATTCTTGTATCTCAAGGTAGGCGAAAGCTTTCAGAAATGGGAGCCCTTTCATGCCATCAGCACCCTAGGGATGGAATCCTTTGGCTCTTAAGAAGACACAATAATGTGATAGAAAGGATTTTAGAGGGAATCCCTGAAGTAAATGGATACATTGCACATGTCAGCTTGAAGCTATTCTTTTGTTTTATTACTTTGGGGCAAATTGTTCACACCGTTCAGCTATCTCCTTCCATTATGTGTTAGAATGATCTGAGATAGGTGGCACCGGGTAATAGGAGTGAGGTCAAATTGGACTTAAAGCTGCAGGTGCCCTGCCCTCTTTTAAATCTGGAGGGAATCTACACGTCGTACTGTAGGCCCTTGCGTGGGCCTCCAGTACGTCCTCAAAACGATGGTGTAGACGGAAGAAAGAGGGGACAGAGGAAGAGGCGGAGGAGGAGGAGGAGGCTGGGGAACCGGCCGTGTCCTTGCTGCCGCCGCCTCCTCGCCGGCCTCCTGCTGCCGGGGTAAGAGCCACCCGGGTCAGAGAGCTCGGCGGAAGCGGAAGCCGAGCTCTCCGACCCAGGTGGCTCTTACCCCAGCAGCAGGAGGCCGGCGGGGAGGTGGCGGCGGCGGTGGCAAGGATGCAGCCGGATTCCCCGGCCTCCTCCTCCTCCTCCATCTCTTCTGGGCAGGTAGGCAGGAATCTACACCATCGTGTTGGGGGCGTACTGGAGGCACATGCAAGCGCCTTCAGTACGACGTGTAGATTCCCCCCTGGTCACTCTAGTATAGCTCCTTTCATTTGTTGGTTGGGAAGTAGCGGTGTTAATCCAAACAGGAGAACTTCCAAAAATAACTCAAGGGATGTTGAAAAAAGATATGTAGCAGGATTCATTTTGGAGACAAACCTTTGAGAGATGTTTCTAGGCATCTTTTAGATCAATTGACCCCTGAATTATATGATAAAGATCTGAAATACATTGGGCTACTTCACAGAATAAAACTACATTTTTTTTCAACATCCTAAGACTTTGGCCATGTCTACACCTGCTAGATATCCTGGAGTAATCTCTAGGTTGTCCCTGTGCATTCTTATGACACACAGGGGTCCTGGGGGCAACATGGCACGACCAGGAACTTTCCTCAGGATATCTGAGACTGCAGATTTCCTGATATTTCCACAGTCCTGGGACCATCCCAAGGAGTGCAGGTGGTGGGGCTGCCACTCCCGGGTCATCCCTTCTTCCCTAAGAGTAGCGGGGCCAGGCACAGAGCTGCATGGGGAGGCTCTGTGCCCATGGGGGTGGGCGGGACAGCAATTTTGCCAACCCTGTGATGATGGTGGGGGAGTTGGCCACAATTTTTATATCTTTTCCCATGCAACCAGCTCTTTTAAAAAGAAAAGAAAAGAAAAATGGTATCTGCGAGGTCCCTCTTCCTTTCCAGGATGTTGCATGGCTGTCTAGATGCTGGGAGAGGATCACGGAAGCAGGTAAGTCCGTGATCCTCCCCTTCCCTTCTGCTACACCCCTAAGTGTAGACTTTTAGCTTCATCCCATGTACCTGTTTCCCTTGAATTATGACCTACAGCGCTAAGCTCTCACCATTGTTGTTGTTGTTGATAGCTAAATCACACCCTAGGCAGCAGCGCTCCTAAGATTCTTTGCATACCAGGAAATGGGTTTAAGGAGGGAAATGTAAAAAATCATAAAAACAATAACGGATTACCCAATCCAATTCAATTTTGTATGCTTAAAGCTCTCCTTAATATCTATTACTGTGCCAATTTTGATGTCTTTATCTTTAAAACTTATGCAGATGTAAGCATTTGTTTAATTTGTCTTTAAACATGATCCTACAGTGGCCTCTCGGAAAACAACAAATGATTCGCTTGAAATCTAGTAGCTAAATACCTCGATTCCTTTCCCTTTATATCACAATTAAAGCAGGATGCATGGGGGTACTTCACAGTCAAAGCAGATTATAAACTGGAAAACTTCAGAGTGTTTCAAGGAACTCTGACGTAGTAGTGATGGGGGACTTCAATTAACCTGATACCTGTTGGGAGACAAATACTGCCAAAAATGGCCCTTCCAAGAAATTCCTGACATGTGTGGGTGATAACTTTCTCCTACAGAAAGTGGAGGAAGGAACTAGCAATCCTTGACTTGATATTGACCAAGTGGATAAAGTGGCAGTTACAGAAACTCTGGGGGAAACTGACCACGTCATACTTGAATTCTTGATTATAAAGGAGGCAAAAGCTGAGTGTAGCCATACACGTGCTCTGGATTTTAGGAAAGCTGATTTTAATAAACTCAGAACCATGATAAGCAAGGTTCCATGGAAAGTGAGCCTAATGAGAAAAAGAGTGTAAGATGGGTGGGAATATTTTAAAAAGGAAAATTTAAAGGCACAATTACAAACAATCCCAACAAGGAGAAAAGATAGAAGACAACAGAAGAAACAAATGTGGCTCCACAAAAAGCTTAGAGATGACCTGAAAACAAAAAGGGATACATATAAGAAGTGGAAGGAAGGCCAGGCTACAAAAGAAGAGCACAGACAGGTGGCACAGAAGTGCTGAAATGGCGTCAGGAAGGCTAAAGCTGAGAATGAGCTGAGATTAGCGAGGGATGCTAAACGCAATAAAAAGGCTTTCTTCAGATACGTGAGTAGTAAAAGACAGAGGAAAGAAATGGTGGTTCAACTGCTTAATGAGGATGGCAAATTGATAACAGATGACAAAGAAAAGGCTGAAGTGCTCAATTCCTACTTTGGCTCAGTCTTCTCCCAAAAGTGGGTCTATCACCTGCCTGGAAAAAGTGAACCACAAGTTGAGGGGGCAGGATTGCAGTTTGAGATTGATAAACAAATGGTCAAGGAACACCTAATTTCTTTGAATGAGTTCAAATCTCCAGGACCCGATGAACTGCATCCTAGAGTAATGAAGGAGCTAGCGGAAGAACTCTCAATACCGCTGTCTATCATCTTTGCAAAATCATGGAAGACGGGGGAGGTGCCAGACAACTGGAGGAGGGCTAACATTGTCCCTATCTTCAAAAAGGGCAAAAAGGAGGAACCTGGGAACTACAGACCAGTCAGTCTGACATCCATCCCTGGGAAAATTTTGGAGCAGATTATAAAGAAGTCAATCTGTAAACACCTTGAAATCAGTGCAGTGATTACTAGAAGCCAACATGGATTTGTAAGGAACAAATCCTGTCAGACTAATCTGATCTCATTTTTTGATAAGGTAACCTCCCTTGTGGACTGTGGGAATTCTGTGGACATAATATATCTTGACTTCAGCAAAGCTTTTGACAAAGTGCCCCATGATATTCTGATTAACAAACTAGCTAAAAGTAGGCTAGATGGAACAACTATTAGGTGGATTCACAGTTGGCTACAGAATCGGACTCAAAGAGTGCTTATCAACGGAAACTTCTCAAACTGGGGGAAGGTAATGAGTGGGGCACCGCAGGGCTCAGTCCTGGGCCCAGTGCTCTTCAACATTTTTATTAATGATTTGGATGAGGAAGTGCAGGGAACGCTGATCAAATTTGCAGATGACACAAAATTGGGTGGGATAGCTAACACCCGGGAAGACAGAAACAAACTTCAAAGTGATCTTGATAGGCTGGAGTGCTGGGCTGAAAACTACAGAATGAAATTTAATAGGGATAAATGCCAAGTTCTACATCTAGGAAATAGAAACCAAATGCACGGTTACAAGATGAGGGATACTTGGGTCAGCAATACTAAAAACGAGAAGGATCTTGGAATTGTAGATCACAAGCTGAATATGAGCCAACAGTGCGATATTGCTGCAAAAAAGGCAAATGCTATTTTGGGCTGCATTAATAGAAGTACAGCTTCCAAATCGTGTGAGGTAATGGTTCCTCTCTATTTGGCACTGGTTAGGTCTCATTTTGAGTATTGTGTCCAGTTCTGGGCTCAACAATTCGAGAAGGACGCAGACAAGCTGGAGCGTGTTCAGAGAACAGCAACCAGGGTGATCAGGGGTCTGGAAACAAAGCCCTATGAAGAGAGATTGAAAGAACTGGGCATGTTTAGCCTGGAGAAGAGAAGATTGAAGGGAGACATGATAGGGCCAGGATCTCTTCTTGATCCTCCCAGAATGCAGGACGCGGAATAACGGGCTCAAGTTACAGGAAGCCAGATTCCAGCTGGACATCAGGAAAATTTTTCTGACTGTTAGAACAGTATGACAATGGAACCAGCTACCTAGGGAGGTTGTGGGCTCTCCCACACTAGAGGCCTTCAAGAGGCAGCTGGACAACCATCTGTCAGGGATGCTTTAGGGTGGATTCCTGCATTGAGCAGGGGGTTGGACTCAATGGCCTTATAGGTCCCTTCCAACTCTACTATTCTATGATTCTATGAGAGTACTTCACAATAAAAGCAGATTATAAGATGAAAAACTTCGGAGTCCTTTGCATGCAATTCGCAGTAATTGCACAGTATAACGCTGGTGTGATAAAGCTCATTGTCTGTTTATTTCTTGGCAGGAAGTAGCACGAGAGACAAATGTTTTCAACCTGACAGGCAAGGGAAGGAATCGTGGTGATGTATGCATATGGCCCATAGGCTCATCTTCCCTTGCTTAGTCAGCATTCCAGAATCCTCCACTCAGCATTTTAACAACCAACCGGGAACAAACCTATGTGTGTTTAGACAGCCAAGTGGAATCAAGCACCACCACTTCGAAAGTGTTTGCAAATCTCAGTAGCTCAAGGAGCGCAAAGGTTTACTGCTTTGTGACATCTGTTGTCATCGTGTTCTGACTGGTGATTTTTAAAATATGATGATGATCATTATCATCATCATCAATATCATTATCTTTTGCAAGAGGAGATTTCTAGGGATGTTTATAAATAAGCTTTGCTAAGTAAAGGATCGTTAGGATGAGAACCATCTGCCTGCCAAATAGCTGATATATTTAAAATTTTGTCCCATTTACCAACTGAGCTAACATTTGCCTCCTACCCCCACTCATTCTCTATTCATGCCCTTTGTTTAGCAGCCATTAACAATGATGTATCTAAGATTAACTTCTAATGTAGTCATTTAAACTGAGCCCTTGTTCTAAGCTTCACTTTAGTTGCTTTCAATTGCTCTGCTGGCACAAAACACCTCGATATCTGGCAAATCTGGGCCCTGGGGGATATTCTTGGCATATGGGCATCTTTCGATGGTGTAGAATCATTATTATTATTTCTCTTGGGAACTCCAACGGAATCCCAAATACTCTACAGGCAGAGTATTCCTTGCAGCCTAGGGACATAAGATATGGCTAAACAAAACAGGCAGAGCCGTACCTTGAACTCACTTCATGTGCCAAATATTTATATAGGTCGGCATTGCTTTCAGATAGATTCAAACAGATTCAGATTTAAAATATCGCAGTCCTATTCTATATTAGTAATAGCAAAACCTGGGTTTTTCCAAATCAATGCAACTGTCAAATTACTAAAAATCTTTACTTGATTCATGGTACTCCAACATGTTTATTTTAAAATATATGTTTTTGATATGTATAATTTTGGTTTAATTTCAAGATTCATAGGAGTCTAAGGGCTTTGCTAGACCAGCCGGGATAAGCCGGCACTGACGTTAGCGCGCGCCGCCCAGGCTTCCAGATGCGGGACGCGCAGGGACGTCGGGATCCCTGCAGCGTCTGCCATTTTTTTTAAGTTTAAAGGGGCCACGTGCGGCCCGAAGACTGCGGAGAAGGTAAGTTTTTTTTTAGTTAACCCCCCCATCCACTCCTGATCCCTTCCTGATCTTTCTCTCCCTCCGTGTCCCGTGTGTCGTCTCTCCTCCTTCTCCTTCCGTGTGTGTGTGTCCTGTGTCATCTGTGCTCCTTCTCCCTCCGTGTGTGTGTGTGTGTGTCCTGTGTCATCTGTGCTCCTTCTCCCTCCATGTGTGTGTGTGTGTGTCCTGTGTCATCTGTGCTCCCTTCTCCCCCCCCCGGGATCTCCCCCCCGGCCGATGGGCAAAGCACCCATTTTTGGTGGGTACGTGGTTGCGTTTGGAGCTTCAAGTGGTGCACACTCGCATACTTTGTGAACAAAAATGAAATCCCCATACACTCGCAGTCAACATCTTAATGATAAATTTGAATCTCTCTCTCTCTCTCTGGCAGCAGAAACAGAAGTTCAGTTTACAGCAGGGTGGTGGAACCTGTTACTGGACTCCAACTCCCAACATAAGCTACTGGAATACAACTCCCATCATGCCTGGCCACTGGCCATGTTAGTTCCAGCTGATGGGAGCTGGAATCCACTAATATGTTGAGGGCCACATCTTCCCCACTCCATGTTATCCACTAGAAACCTACCTGTTCAGGAGTTCCACAGTCTTCCTGAGATTCAAAGGTGGAAAAGAGAGAGAGGGGGAGAGAGAGGGGGGGCGAGAGAGCGATGAGCGAGCGAGCTGCACGTCATCTGTATACTACTGACAACACTGCCCAAACCTCTGGATGGTTTTCTCTTAGCAGCCTCATAAAGAGTGAAGAATAAGATGGTACCCCAAGGCACCCCACAAGCCAAAGGCCATGGGACTGACAGAAATTCCCCAGCACTACCTTCTGGGGCTGACCATCCTGGAAGGCCTGTAGCACTATGCCTCCTTAGTCCAACCCAGTCAGGTGATACCAAAGGATACCATAGTTGTTGGTAGCAAAAGCTGCTGAGAGATCCAGTGCAACTCATAGGGTTGCATCCCCATCATCCTATCTGTGATGTAAATAATCCATCAGGGCATTTGGTGGGGCACACGAATGGGAGGAATGAAATAATCTCTGCCTGCAGCTTACTTTCCACATCATCTGTTGTCCTGCCTCTCCTGGCACTTTTCTCTTCATCAGGGCTCTGATATTGGAAGTGAGCCCAGTAGGCCGATAAACACTCAGGGGAGCAGGGAGATGGGAAGTGGAGAAGTAAAGCCTTAGCCAACAGAAGCTTCAGCTTCCCTCACCCATGGTCCTCTCTGATTGATTGATTCATTCATTCATTTATCGTTCACCCCAAGGCATTGTGTCTCCCTTCCCCCACACTTTATATGTGATATGGGCAGAACTGGATTGGAGCAAGCAACTCTGCACCATCATATCTACTCACCACTAAGGTAGGGGAGAACTGGAGTTTTATGCTATTATACATTTCCTCACAATCTGGCATTGATCAGGTGTATTTGGATAAATTAATCTTCTTTAGTATAAACCAGTAAGAACCTCCCCTCCCCTTTATATTCTTACATCTGGGAAGACTTCTCATGCGAGATTGCCCTCAACCTCTCTTAAGTTCTGTGATTACGTCATTCTTATAATACCTACTTTTTCATCCTGGACTAAGGAACTTTTTCATGTTGTTATGCAGACTGCTTAAATTCATATATGTGGAGCTCTCTTCTGTGTCCAGACAACCCTGGTTGTAATATAGTATTGGGTAAATAATAATAATAATAATAATAATAATAATAATAATAATAATGTGTAATTATGTGGCGAGCTGGTTGCCTCTAATGTGCTGTGAACTGGTAAAGGAGTTGTTATCATCAACTTGCTTCCCTAGAAGTGTAGATGTGCATTATACAAATCTCTCATCACCGCCTAGTAGGCTATCCCAAACAAACAGCTTATCCTGTGGTTATATGTACATTGTCATCACTTTCTAGTTTGTCGCCTGGATTCACCCATGCTTCATAAACATGGCACTGCCTGCATGTTACTCATCCCGTTCTGGGGTATCCCTGGATTAACTCCAAGTGTTTTGCTGGGTCAGCCGAACTCAGTCATGGGAATGCAAACACAACATTGGAAACATCTGTCTTTTAGAGCAATTCTAACCACCATTGAAGGGATTGGGATGGGGCAGAAATGCCTCATCCCTGAGGTCATCAGATGAGGCACTCCTGCTGGTTCCGCATGGGCCTGCAGTCCGTCTGGAGTCCATTTGGCGTAGAGCCTTTAGCGGACTGGCTCCCTCGCTATGGAACTCCAGGTCTGTTGATGTCAGCCAGGCAACCACACTGTTTTGTTTTTGGTGCCTGCTGAAAACATTTCTATTTAAACAAGCCCTCCCTAACTAACCAATCACCATTTTGATTTTAAATTATTATTATTTCCCTTTTGTTGTTCACGACTTATTTTATCAATGTAGAGGGGTATATAAATTGTGTAAATAAATAAAGTCTGTTCTGCGGTGGCAGAAAGGCGCTCTACTGGCACACCAGCGTATCCTCCACAGAAGCCCCCAGTATGCCTGCAAGGAGTTCCAGGGTGGTGCCAGCAGTGTTCCTGCAACAGTACAACCCTAAACTGGGCACTCCGGGTGTGTCTTGGAGGTATCTTTGGATCCATTGGATTAAAGCTCCTTCAGTCCTCAGACAGCCCCCTCCCCCCAGACTAGATCCCTTAACTATGCAGTTGCCAGCTCCTGTAGTTAATTTCCCTCTCCAGTAGCTTCAATGAGAGGGAAAATTTACAGGGGAAAATGCGCCGATGAAAAGACCAAAGAAAAGCCCATGCTCTGGGCCTTTCTGCCTGCCTTCTCCTGGTGCTTGGGAGTGCTCTGTGAATGTGTTTTCTCACCCCAGCTATGCTCTCCAGCTGCCTGCCCACTATTCTGTTGTGTTTATGGCAAAATCGGCTGGGAGCCAGGTCAACACAGGCAGGGATGTTGCTTCCCAGTGTCATTACGACTCATCTTTTGTGCTTCTATGGCTAACGACAAATTCTGCTGCTGGGAATAAATTATGTGGCTTATTACTCCAGTTTTAATCAGTGGCAAAGTCTGTTTAAATCAATGAAATTAGATTGGTATAAACAGTTGGATCTGACCCAAAGCTCAAACAATCAGTGTGGATATTTTTCATCTACCTCGATGGGCTTCAATGAGGCATTGATTGAGGTCAAGGGAAGGGCTTAATATGTGTGTGTGTGTGTGTGTGTGTAGATGTGCAGAAAGCTTTCAAGTTTATAAGTTTCTGGTTAAATGGGAGAAGGCTTTTTTGGGGGTGGGGAAAGGCTCCACATCTCGAGGAGGATTAGGTCATGATCTCCAAAATGTTCTCCATCAGTAAAAACAACAACATCCCACTTGTATTGGTAAGCCATAAACAGGGCATTTGATCACTGTTAATAGGATCCATTTGTTGCTGCAGGTCCGTCTGCATCTTATGCACAGGTCTAGCAAGCAGATCTGTGGACTCAAAGCTGACATCATATTCTGCTCTAATTTGGGCAAATGGACTCTTCCCTTATAGGGAAGACCTGCCCTAGGTTGTCTACAATGTTCCATCTATAATTTCAAACAGCGGGTGGTGCTAATTGCTTCAACACCTCACCAGTGAAAGTAAGAAGGAGCCAAGGTTAATTCCAACAATGAGTGAACAGCCTTTTAAAAATCTAACAGCACTGACAATTTAGTATTATGCGTGTGGAACTGATCCACCAAGTGGCTGTCCACAAAGCACAGGTGTTGAATGTGAGGTTTTTGCAAGGGAACTGTCAGTCTTCACACAGCATCCTTTTCACTTGCAGGGCTGAATCCATACATGGTTCACCCTCACTTTGATTAGTGTGCTACTTTAGTCATTTGTCGCATGAAAACAGGCATGTTTAGATCAGAAAGAGAGAGAAATGTGAAGCTAAGAACAAGTGGCTTCCTTCCAGTCTGATGACTGCCATTCACCACTACAGGCACTATTAGATGACACAATCCATTATTTTTATGTTTATTATACAATCATTCCTCCTAAACTTTCTAATTTTCAGGATTTCCATTGCAAAATTGATAGAGTCAAAATTGGTAGGACCAAACTAAGGAAACTGGCATTCTTCAATCGATGTAGATGTGTTTGGTGCCCAGAATGAAAAAAAATAGGTACTGTACTTTTTCATGAACGGGTGTGCAGTAAACCCACCTTGTTGTGCTTGTGAAGACCCTTGAGCCAACTTCTAAAGCCAGGAGGACGTCCGATAATGGGCTTACGATTAATCACCACTGGTGTTTTAACACATTAAGTGATGGTACAAATTCCTCTTCCACTATTATCATTCCTCCCTTGATTTGTTTCCTAATATCCTTTCAAAAACAAACAAAGTTTCCTGATGCTTTATCGCCATCATCTTTACCTGCTTGCCAAGTCATATTCAAGACACAAGCTACAAAGACAAGCCTCTTCCTTAGCTTCAAAGGGTTGACTCAACCTGCCGTACTGATGCAAAGGAAGCCAGCCAGGTATGCCCTTCAGGTCTTGATGCCTAGAACAATCCAGAGGCCTGTCTGAACCTTGGCCATAATAATCTCATTTGGGATGCTGATATTAAAAACAAGAACGAAGAAAGGTAAACGCACTGTGTAGTGCAGTGTGGTTGAACCTCTTCCAACCCAAAGACTGAATTCAATTTTGGAGAAGCCCTCAGGAGACACATTCCAATGGTGGGCGGAGCCAAAGGCAACAGGAGTGGATCAGAAATGCCAGCATATTTTTGCTTAAAGCTCTTACCGCTGGTAACTAATCCTTAGGAGACACATTTCAACCTTTTGGATTGGGGGATCAACTGCTCAAAAGTTGGGAAAGCACCCAGTGAGTGGTAGTTGCAAGGCGTGGAGCCAGGGAAAGGGGCATAGCCATCTGCAGGACCAGAGGGCCAGATTGCAACCCCACATGGGACAGATTAAGCCCATGGTTCTGAGGTTTCAATCCCCTCGCGTATTGGTTCTCAAGTATGTATCACCCTCTTTAACGATCTTATGGTGAATTGTTTTGGACTTCACCCTAGCTTTCCCTTTGGTGTTATGATCATTAATAACTGCATTTATGTCTCCATTTCCTACAGAGAGCTCACATGAGCCTATATGGGGATTATCCACATACCTTCACAGCTGCCCTGTGTGTTAGGTTAGACTGAGAGAAAATAGGTGGCCCCAGATCACCTTTCAAGCTTTACTGCCAAGCAAGTACTTGGGCTCAGGTTTTCCAAGTCCAGGTCCAGCACTATATTTACTATACTACATTGGCATTCCAATGGATATATGTAACAAACTTTCCATCCAAGAATTCTTGGTGGGGTTATAAGTTCCTCTAAGGTGCATGATGAGGAGCTATTAAATATATGGAATTTTTTGAGTGGGGGAAGAGCCCGCCCTCTTTCCCCTGATCATCAGGAGTTGCTGCTTGGCCCCAAAAATATGTTTTTTTGCAGCCATGGATACCCATGAAGAACGTTCTAGACACCAGCAGCCTTAGGTGATGGCACCTTGCATCCTCATTCCATCAGGTGCTTCCCAAGCTTTGGCCGAACCAACCCAACTTTGGCCTAACCCTAAACATACCTCAAGAGGAAATACATCCCAATGAATTCATTAGGGCTTCATTCCAAAATATGTTTATAATTGAGCTATGAAGCAGGTGAATGACAGATGGAAACAAGATGGTCCCCTAAGGTGGCCATGTGTGTTACTTTATAGGGGACAGTCCTCTATTTGAAGGACTGTCCAGTCCACCTCTGCTTTAAAGTTAAGGATCCATAAGAAGAGAGCAAGGGTTTCGAAGATGCCCATTACCAAGGGTGATTGCCATCACCAGTTAGCATCTGGACACTAAATTAAGCAGGCACATAGACCGCCTAGTCAGTCTTCCTGATTATAAGATGTATTGCATTTCTATTTAAATTATAGTAATGATTTCTAATTTTTCATCTTTCTCTATAAATTAGCATATGCCCATTTTATGCAAATTCCGTACCCTCTTTTGCCCTTTTTTGGTGATGCATAAGTGGCACCTTATTCCCTAGTTAAGCTGGGTTCCTAATTATTAAACAGTCACACTTTGTAGAGGTGCATTTGTGTGGGTGTATGAATAGTGAAACATTACAAATCCATTTCAAAGTCAGGAAACTATCTTATTCCAGTCTACATTGGTGGAAAGGCATAATTTAAAAACACACACACACACAAAAACCAAACCGAATTATAAAATATTGGTTAAAGTAATTAGCATTTAAACTGTTGATGGTAATTCTAACAATTGCTCAAGGTGTAAATCATTGCATAATTTTAATTCATACTTAAATGAGTGTTGGCAGTGACATTACCTGCCTGACACACCCAGAATGTTATTACTCAATTGCACATATCCTATTGTGACTAATTACTTAATAATTAGTCTTCAGGAAGACATTAACATTCTGTCTGGCATGCTCAGTCCAACCCACCACTGCAAAATAAAAACAATGTATAGGAAATCAAGTATGTCATGGTCATTTCTGCCATGTTGACCTTCAGGTTTAATATATATTAAGTAAAATGTTATTGCGTACCCCTACATGTATTTGAACATACATCTGGCATGACCTTCCTTCCTGCTTTATGTGTACAAAGCTTGCTTCTTGTACATTGATTAAAACTGACCTGCAAAGAAAAGTGAATGTAAATACAGATCTAAACGTTTAATTTCCTGGCTTTGGCTTCCAGTTTAGAAACATCTCCCTAGAAGTCTGGCACAAAATGTTAAATTCTGAATCTGTACAAAAGTCTGGTTATATTGGGAGTCCAGTGGCATTTCTGTTGTGAGATGCATCCATATATCAACACCTCTCTCTCTCTCTCTCTCTGTGTGTGTGTGTATAATCAGACTAGAGAAAAAGTACAGTAAGTACAGGGAGATAGGATTGTAGCTCAGCGTGAAAATCCAAATATAGAAAATGGAGAAAAAAGCTCTTCGTATGGAAATATCCTAAATTTCTCATCTCACGTGGAAATATTTTGAACTATGGTCTATCTAGTGTTTTAGAACTTTTGGCTACTGAGGGTAAAATCCAACTTAAGTCCTACTTAGACCCACTGAAATGAAGGGGACTTAGGTCTGAGCTAGACCTAAGGTTTATCTGGGATCGTCCCGGGGTTGTCCCTGCCTGCTCCTGGGATCCCCTTTGTGTCATTTACATGAACAGGGTGACCCCGGGACGATCCTCGGATAAACCTAAGGTCTAGCTAAGGCATTAGTCATGACTAACTTAAGTCCCGTTCGTGTTGATGGGTCTACTCTAAGTAGGACATATACTGCATATTACTCCAAGAGTCCACAACGGGCATAGATGTAAAAGCTTCATCAAATATACTTTCCTATTTTTGTTTTCTTTTTAATGCGTGTGCCTGTGTGTGAGAGGTGGGATTCTGTTCTGCAAACATTTGTGCCAGGCTTGAAAATACTATAAATGTAAGAATTCAGTCCATCAAAAGTAAGTCACTTCCATTGAGAGCAATGGCATGGGACGCATTCACAACTACATTAAAGCAATGGGGCCAAGTCGAAACACCTTCTGAGGAGATTGTGTCCATAGCACAAACTACAAGCCCATTGCCAAGCTGAGCCCTTGATAACAATTAAACTAAATTTCACAGCCGTTCTTTTTAAGACAGAAAGGTAACATTACTAAAAACAATCCTTGAGCTAAAGTTGCCCTGATTTCAGATGAGATAGGCAGACTAATTCTCAAAAAAACTATGCTCACAACAACACCTTTATTATCATTCGGGATGGTGATATTACTTATTACGGCAAACAAAAAAGGATGAAACAATCTCTCTCCTGGAGCAACCCAAGAGTATCCGGCTGGCCAGTGCTGGAGACAGAGTGCTGGACTGTAGATGCCCTGATCCAGCAAGGACGTTTCTTGAGTTCTTGTGATAATTTCTGTTGAAATATTTTAGAATCAAAGATACAAGCCACCTTCAACCTGATAAATTCTGGACTGTTCTACTGAAGTCAGAAGAAATTACTGCTGGTTATGGGCTTGGTTCTCATCCAAGTCATTAAGTCGGAGTTTCCACCTTGACTTCAGTGAGATCAGAGTGACATCCACTGGGTCTTTTAAGAAAAAAGGATTTAGGTCTGCTCAGGGAAGCTGATCCACAAACATTTCAGGATTTCAGTTGATTTAGGCCTTAGCTAGGCTTACCTTATAGTCTACGACGGAGGATGGAAGATCTTGTGTTGTGATTTAACGCGAGATCCCTCTTCCTTTTACACGTGAGGCGGGACGACTTCAGGAAGAGAGGTGTCGCGCCTGCCATTTTTTATTTCTAAAGAGGACAGAGTGCACAAATGCTTGTGCGCTAAAGGTAAGTTTAATTTTTAAAAAACTACTTTCCCCGCTCCCCCCACCCTAACCCTGATGGGCGCAGTGCTCCTTAGGACTGCTGAAAAAGCAGGCCCAAAGGGGAGGGCTTTAACCCGGGGCAAGGGAGGGATGATCCCTCCCTGATCCCGAGATCCCCTGTGCGTCATATGGACGCACAGGGACGATCCTGGGGATCACCCCGAGATATAGCCTGGTCTAGCTAAGGCCTTAGTCTGCAATCTTACACCCACTTACCTAGGAGTAAGCCCCAATGAACTCAATGGAACTTACGTCTCAGTAGATATGTATACATTTGAGCTGTTAGGGCTTCATCCTATCAATTGTGCCCTCACAGCTTGGAAGCCTCAGCGGCTTCTGAGATTTCTGTATTCTGCCAGGCTAAAGCTGGCAGAGTAGGAGGAATGGTGGAAGTGACCTTTGCCTCCCTGTCCTCTGTCTTTGGAGATTTTTGCTAGATGGGGGGAAGGGAAGGAGGCTGGAGGAGGCTCAAGATACTTTGTGTCCTTGCTTCTTCATTCTCCTCCTCTCCCCTCCTCTCCCCCCAGAATGCCCCCTTTCCTCCACTGAGGTTGATTTTCTGACCTCAGAGGGCAGACCTTGGAGGGTTTCCCCCCAAGTGATCCTATGGTCCCTAGTCTCCTTGAAATCAATGGCTTTGAACTAAATGTGCCATTTTCAGTGATCTGTGATTTAAGCTACAGGTTATGTAGCCTACAGATTTCAGATCATTTACACTGGTGTAGCTTTGTTACTCCAAAGTAAATAGTACAAAGTCTTTAGCCGTAGACAGTTTTGGGGAAGAACACACATACCTAAATTTGACAGTACTTGGAAAAGGTTTGTTACGCCACTTTTTAATACGACAGTTTCTGTCCAGGTACACTAAAGAAATAAGAAGGTGGGAAAGTAGCAAAACAAACGTCCCACCATTTCACTGTTTCTGCTTTATCTTCCATGTCAGAAAAGACCCAACCCCCTTAAATCTATTTTGATTTTAAATTAAACAAAAACAAACAGAAAAATAATAATAATTGCACCTGGCCTGACAAAAGTGACTTGCTTGCTTGATGTGATTTCAAGCGGCTGGGATATTAAAACCCTGAAAAAGGGGGTTTGTAATGGAAATGCTGACAGACTATTAACTATAGCATCGCTGTTCTAATAAATGGAATGGGCTGTCGTAATCTCTAGTTCATAAATATGCAAATACAAGGCAGAGGATTTGCTCCAAAGGATGTCTCTATAATTTTAACTGACCTTTACTGATACTAAACGAGCCTGTTGCTTCGGGTTTCACACATTAAATACAAAGTACTGTCTATTTTGCTTCCGGAAGCTCAGCCTGTTTGTCCTGGAAAGAGTGTCAAAATTTCCACCTTGTTCAATGGAAGCAAAGCTGGGCCCCAAATGTCAATACAAGGTTGAAAGTCCCAATCACTGAGCAAAAACCTTCTTGGCTGCAAGCGATTTTGATTCTGTACACATTCATTTTCATGCCAAAATTGTTTGCGGAATTAATTATTCTTTTTTGGAGGGAGGGGGGAAGGGGGAGAATTCAAATGCCTCTTTTCCATTCATGTGTCAAAGACCTCTCTGACCTGCCAAAATTCAGTCAGTCACTCAATGATAAACAGCCCATCAACACAATGATATCGATGTTGAATGTTTTCCAGTTTCTAGCTTTGGGCCAAATGGAGGTAAATCCAATGACTTAATATTTAATAACCTAAATGTAATTTGTTTTTGTGTCTCTCATTCGATGGGAAAGAATTGGATGGTTTGCAGTTTTGCAGATTTCGAACCTCCCCCCTCTCCTTAATTATTTTAAGCTATTCATCCTGGTATCTGGCCCACTGATGCTCAGCCAAATTGCCAGCAGGGGAGAGATCTGTCCAATCCTGAAGCTAAATGAGTCACTGAGAGTCAATCTGTTTAGTTTCTCTTGCTGCTGGGGGTTCCTCTGCCCTGGTCTCATTCTGCTCCAGTCAGAAACAGGGCTGGAGGGTTGGGCTTTGGCTGCCTCCTGTTCCTCCATCTCAGCTCTGTTCGTCGCAGCTGTTCATGGATTCTGACTGGCTGGACACGCAGCCACAAATGCTTTGATCTCAGTGCTATACAGTCCTTGCTCTGACAGAAAATGAAGACATCCTGGCCTTCTCGAGGTTGCTGTTGCAGTAGTTTATCAGGCATCTAGATAGGAAGTGAAGCACACGAAGACAAATGATCAGTTTGGCTTACAAACACCCTCCCACCTGAATTGACCCTGTTCGGATGACACACTAAGCCATGGTGGTTAAGCATTATGAGCTAAATGTTATGGCTTAGCGTGTTGTGTGAACCATTCCTAACATAACCACAGTTTAAACATGGTCACTAACCGCTTACTGCCAGAGGGTTGGCGGTCTAACCATGGCTTAGCATATTGTCTGAACAGGACCGTTGTGTTCTCGGATACCAGGAACAAACCAGAACCTTTCTAAACAATGAGGCAGCCCAAGGTAGCTCTAGTAAAGTACCTTCTTCTCTCCCTGCCACCTTATAAGCCCAGACATGTCAGAAGTATTAATATACTTAAAACGAAAAACACAGTGTATATAATCTTGAAATTGGGACGTTAAGGGACTTGCTGTGCTTGCTAAGAAGCAAAAATTCCACAGTTCCTTCCTTTCTTCAGAGTCATGATTCAATTACACAAAACTATGCACCAGACTTAAGAACTTCATGTAAGATTAAGATAACTGGTCTTTTTCATGGCAAATGATTAAATTAGCTGACACCGTTTTATCCTGAACTTTGCCATGGAGGCTGACATTTTTATGCAATGGATGTCGAAGACGGCTGGTAATCTAAACTGCTCGGTGTCTCTCATCTTTCAAAGCATTAAAACAGCTATAGAGCCATTCTGCTTTTGTTTGATTTGCAAGAGGACAAGCTTTGGCGTTCCTTCGTTCTGGCACAGCAAACTGTTTTGGGTATATGCCTGCAACTGGAATACGGGCCTTTTCTTTATGTCTGCATAGTCTTGGGGTAGGGGCATGGGTGAGGTGCATAACATTATGCATGACGTGGAGAAAATGGAGACAGGGAAACTTTTCTCCCTCTCCCATATTACTTCAATGTCATTCAATGAAGCTGAATGGTAGGATGCAGAAAAGATCCCATCCTCCTTCACACAACAGTGAAGTACTTCTTCACACAACACATAGTGGGGAGCATGTGACCTTGAGCTTGGGTACCTACCCACAAGTCGTAATGGTACAGGGAACCCCCAACAGCTTCGGCTGTTGGGCGGTATAACAATGCAATAAATAATAATAATAATAATAATAATAATAATAATAATATCCCTTTTGAAGACTCAAAACACTAATAAGCACTGTTTACGTTCTGCAAGGATTGGTTTGTGCTCATGGAACATCATTCATGCTAGCGGTGCAGCACAACTGTACATTACCCAGTGTATAGACTTTTCTCACACACAAGAGTGTTACTGATCACCATAAGTATGGTCAGGGAGGAATGTATATTTATGGACTGTTTATTGTGATTTTATTTTGTTTGACACCTGGGCTGCCTTGTGGCTATGAATGAATAATATAAATTTTAGAAATAGATAGATAGAATCTTATCTAAGATTAAGCGAGATACGGTAAGATATTTTTCCTGTGGGACGAATTAGAGGAAAAACAACCCTCTTTTGTATTAAAAGTGTTTTGTATGTCTTTTGTGTTTCTTGTGCCAAGCTGAATACAACCAGATCAGCAGCATATGGCTTGGCTGTCTTGCTTGAGTCATCTGGAACTATTTTGTCTGTAGGCATCTGTCTATAGTACACCCATTGTCTGCCAGAAGAAAACTGTGATCTGTATTGCATAGAATGATACATGGGTGGTTAGTGGATAGATGGGTTCTGTCTTTGGTCCAGGGACTGGGCCAGATGGATTTTGGTATCTATCATAATGTGTCCTGGCCTGTATGATTAAATTCCCTTGTTACATGTGCTCATGTGTTATATGTGGTCATCACTGACTGTCACATGTGGAACCATGATAAGAATGCATCCAAGAGATAATATACTGGCATCATGTCACCTGAGTTTCACACAAGTGTTCAAAATGCTGTGGAGAGCAAGAGAATCCCCTCTTTTCTCTCATTCAGAGAATCTGACCAATCATAAATGTTTAGCCACGGTTCCATGAGACTTCTGCATGATGGGGATTCCACATCAATTCTAACCAGGTTCTGCTAATCACAGGACAAAGAACTCATTTTCTATTTTCACACCTTGGATAGTATATCAGTTCCAATGCAACAAATAACATTCCCATTGTAACAGAACATTTCCATAGGTGAGAGAAAAAATAATAACAACCAAAGAACCCCTGAGTGGTTCATAGCATTGCATAGTGAGAACAGTTACTTGAATGAACAACTTTTTGGATTTTTTTTTTTTTTTTTGCAGTTCTCAACCCCACCTCACCCTGTCCTGGCCATGGAAATTATGTATTTTGGTTTTAAAATGTTGTGTAAATGTTTGATAACATCATGGCTCAAACTATCAGGAAAATTATAGTTCTCTGATTGAATGTGCATTTCAAAATAATCTCTCTCTCTCTCTCTCTCTCTCTCTCTGTGTGTGTGTGTGTGTATAATCCCGAGGATAGTAATATTTACACGTTGTGCTCATTCCCCATCTAGAAAAGGCTCCAGTGTCAAGAGGAGCATTTTCAGGTTCCCATTGGAGCTCTATCAGTTATACTTATTTGCAGAGCTAACATCTGTCCTCCAAAAGTATTTTTCACAAATAAGTACCTGGAAACATTTGTCCTCAGTGTATTTGACTGTCCTCAACACCATCTCAACATCCTGACAATTCCAGGGCTGGCGTCAGCTTTGTTGCACATCTCCCGCACTAGAGGTATTCAAGAGGCAGCTGGACAACCATATGTCAGGTCTGCTTTAGGGTGGATTCCTGCATTGAGCAGGGGGTTGGACTCGATGGCCTTATAGGCCCCTTCCAACTTTACTATTCAATGATTCTATGATTCTACCAGGGCCATCCCTCCCAATTGTTGCACACCTACCAGGGCCATGGAACTCTCCAGGACCCCTGGGTCCTGCATGTTGCTGTTGGTGCCTGTTCACCTGCCCTCTCCCGAGTGAATGAGCAGGCAAGCAGTGAGAGGAGCAAGGAGAAGTAGTAGTACATTTTGCATGCCTTGTCCCAGGGTTAAACTTTCTAAGCACTCGACTTTGTTTGGGCCAGAGCAAGAAGCAGGTGAACAAGGAGGTTGCAATGTGAAGAGGAGGCACAAGTCCAAGGGCTTTTGTCAGTGGGCCCATGTTGGGCTGTGGTCCCTCGGCAGGTGCCTAATCATGCCAACCCTAATGCTAACCCTGAGCTTCTTTTCTCCTCCGACTTCTTTTTTTTAAAAACAAACAAACACGAATGTTGAGAGGGAGTATGTTCATGGGTGGTGATCCAGAGTGTGAGAGGAAAAGAGCCAGGGGGAATGAGTTGGATGACAGAGCAGGGGAGGGGGGAGAAAAAAAGAAATTATTTTCTATGAAATAGGTTTCTGTTGGTGCTGAAAACCAGCCCCAGAGAGGTTATTTAATGTGTTTGGGATCAGATCCCCCACCTCCACTTTGTACTTAGGCTTTGAGGTTGCTTGTCCTTTGTGACTAGCCACGCCTCCCACGGCATCCATTTTCTGGTGATACCCAGAACAATTTCACAAATTGCCAAATGGGCTCATAGGCTGCAAACGGTTGCTTACGCCTGCCTTCTCCCCTCCCTGGGAAGTAGTGCAAAGTGGGCCCAGAGGAAGGGGCAATCAAATGGGGTGCTGAAACAGCTGTCAGAAAGAGGGAGGCATTCAGGGAGGAGGAGAAGGAACAGCAGCGAGAAGGAGGCGGCCCAGGGATAGCACTTTGTTCAAAATGTCCTCAAAACCTGGAACCAGTACTGCATAATCCCATGGCTTGTGGAGTTGTACTAGCGCCACAGCCAAAACGCCTCATCCTGAGCAATACATCTGAGAGTACAGGAGGTTTTAGGATGTGTTAGAAATTCTTCCAGTGAATTGAATACAAGGAGATCAGCAACATCGCAAATTAATAAGCTAATGTTTATCTATTGACCTACATAAAATATAGATAAATCATTAACATTGTCTTCCAGCGCAAAACATATATGCATTTAATTTTAGACCTAATGGGGTATGAGAGGGAGGCATACGCTGCTCCTGCTTTAATCATGCTTTTAGCTTTATTGTCTAGCACAAAAGCTGTTTTTCCATATTAGAAAATCATGGAAATAATCTGTTTTCTAATCCAATATGTGATGGCAATCATTCATTATTGAAGTAGGAAAGCAAAAATGGTAGTAACAAATGCGGACATATTTTGAGAAAACATTCTACACATAGGAAACACTTCTTGGTGGTTTTATGTTATTGTTAATTCTTAATAGTTAAAAGTATCCAAAGTGGTTTGCAACTTTTATTGGCCAAAGGTTCTTTCCCAGCAGAAATTCTCAGAATCAAGCTGCTGTGTATTAAAAATTATTCTGCTGAATTAAATACAAGTGGAAATTAAAAAAAACTAATGTTGATCTATTGAACAACATAAAATATAGATAAATCATAAGTTTGTCTTCAAGCGTAAATATGTATACATTTAATTTTAGACCTAATGAGGTTTGAGCGGAAGGCATTAGAGCTGTGCTCTGCTCTGTTATGGATCCCCGGATCTGAAGCGGAGCGGGCTGATCCAGACCTCTGAAGCCCGGTTCTGGATCGGATTGGGGCGGTCCAGATCGGCGTGGAGCGGATCGGAATGGTGCGAAGCGATTCGGACCGTCCGACGCTCCAGACCCAGGTAAGTGGAGCGGGAGGGGGGCTTACCTGGCACCGCTGCTGCCACTGCAGTCTGTGCGGCGATAGTGGCGGAGCCAGGTAAGGGGGCAGGGGGGAGGGGGGCTTACCTGGCTCCATTGTGGTCTGGGCGGCAGCTTCAACTGAGGCCGGGGGGGGTAAGTGGGGGGGGAGGGGGGCTTACCTGGCACCACCGCCACAGTCCATGCAGCGACGGTGGCGGAGCGAGGTAAGGAAGAGGTGGGAGGGGGAAAGCCAGGTAAGGGTTGAAGGGAGGCTTACCTGGCTCCATCGTGGTCCGGGCGGCAGCTTCAACTGAGGCCCAGGCCTCAGGCTGTAAGCAGCCTGCTTCCGGCTTGAGGCCTGTGCCTCATTTGAAGCTGCTGCCCGGATCGCGACGGAGCCAGGTAAGTGTGGGGGAGGGAGCTTACCTGGCACCGCCACCACCACCCACAGTCTGTGCGGCAACGGCGGCAGAGCCAGGTAAGGGGGGAGGGGGGCTTATTCAGGCTCCATTTTGTCCCCCTTGCCCACTTACCTGCCTCTGCCATCCGCTGCAGAGACAAGTAAGTGGGGAAGGAGGGGGCAAAATGGTGCCTGAATATTGATCCGGACCTCTTGATCTTGCTCCGGATCTGGTTCTGCATTGGATCGGCGGATGTCCAGATCGACCCAAACTGGATCGGGATCCGAATCGGTTCGGGGAGGAGGTGCACAGCCCTAGAAGGCACACACTGCTACTGTACAGCACTGTACCAACGGTAGTACATTCCCAGGGTGGAGCGTCTCCCTCCAGTCTGAGGTACATGAAGGTCCTACTTCTCATTGCTAGTGCTCCATTTGGATAAGATGGAGGTACTGTGAGTAGAATAGAGCGACTAATCTGGATAGAGGATTACATCTGGTCTTAGATGTGGTTGCACTCCCCTGAAGAACCAAGTGCACAGTTTGGGAGTGCTCTTGGGCTTCATGGCAGATGGAAGTGATGCCTAGAGGTACTTTTTATCAGTCTAGGCTGGTTCGCCAGTTATGACCCTATCTGGATCTTGCCTGAGCTGTTGGTTTCATTGGTAGCTTCTATTTTTATTATTTTTTATCAGTAGCCTCTGGTTTTATTGAACTTTTAATGGATTTTATTGTAGCCTTTGTATAGTTTTTATCTTGCACGCCATCTTGAATAGGAATTTAGCCTTAAAGGTGCCCTATAAATCATTTTAGATAAACAAATAAATAAAGCAGAAATTGTAATTTGTGCCCTCCCCCAAATTGGTTACAACTGACATTGTTGGCATAATATATGAACCACATGGGCAGTTTCCAGCATGCTTGAGCCTGGACAAATCCTGGAAAGGATGGATTGTGCTTTTCCTCCAGTGTTTAGAATTGGAATAAAGGACCATAGGAAGTTGAGTTTTACTGACTGGGTTCACACAGCAAGGGCTGAGTGTGGGTTGTTGTTGAACTGTGGGTTGTTGTTAAAACATGCCTTATCATGTTGTCTGAATCCAACCATGATAACAAACCATGGTTTGTTAACCACAAACTACAACCCAACAACAAACCATGCCTTCTCTTCATGGGCTGTTTGTGGCTAACAAACCATGTTTGTTATTGTGGCTCAGTTCAGACAACATGATAACCCACTTTTCAACAACAACCCATGGTTCTACAACAATCCAGTCAACCCACATTCAACCTTGAGTATGGTTTATTGTGTTGTGTGAAGCCAGTCACTGAATGGTAGCAACCCTCCAAGCTTTCAGAAAGGAGTTTTTCCAGCCATATATGGAAATGCCAAGGATTGAACTTGAAACCTCCTTCATGCTAAGTACATGCCCTGCCACCAAGCTACAACGCCTCCTTTTGTGTGAGTTCTTTAAGCCTCACCCATATATGGACAGAGGCTGCAGTACATAAATAACCATCTGGAAACTTGTAAGTAAATCCATAGCAGAGGCTATGTAGAAGACTATATGGGAAGGCTATATGGGAAGAGCTTCCACTTGCCACCTCACATGGCATCCTAGAAGGCCACACATGAGGAGACTAACTTATACGCACACGCACCAGCCTGCCACTTCAAACAGCAACCCTGCAAAGACCAATGCTCTTATCATACCAGGTATCACAATAAATATTGTATCTCTTTATGAGCCTTTTCATTCCAGAACCTGGAAACGGAGCTCTAATAGGCAGCAGCCAAATGTGCAACATTGTGAGAAAATGTTGTGGAAAATAGAGCGAGTAAAAGTATATGTTTAGGACATGTTCACAGCGGGAGCGGTGGCTCGGTTTCAACACAATGAGAACAGTGCAAGACAAGGACAGAGAGCTAGTGATATTCCATGGACATTTCGATGGTCCCAGTTTGGGGTCTCCTGATGAACCAAGAGAGATAGATATGACTACCATGTAGGCCCACCTTTCGGCCTACTTCATACATTATCTTGGTGTTATGTTTGTTACCACGGTCTCACTCCCATATTACCAAAGTAATGGATGGACATTTATTCCCACTTGGGTAGCTCACGTCATGTGGGTCTTTCTCACATCAGCATTGACCCTCAGTGCTGGATGTTGGGGGTGGCAGGAGATGATGGAGGGTGCTCATATAAGAGGCACCTTTCATATGTTATTTTGGTGATGTGGGAAATGGAATGGGGGAGGTGCTTTTGCAATGGCAGCCACTGAGATAACCTATGAAAAAGGCCTGATTCTGTTACAATTCTTCTGTCTCCAGTGGAATTCCTCATCAGTTATACAGAACAGGAGCACAACCTGTGAAATAACACCAGTTCTAATACATTTTGCAAGACTGTCTTAAGATATTTAATTCACTACCAGAAAGTGATTGGCAGTCCAATCCGCCTTTGCGTGCATTCACTTTCCCTGACTCGGCTCTTGTAAGCGCCTCTACCAAAACGAATAGGATGCAATTATGGAGATTCAAAAATGTGCAAAGCTAGTATATGTGCATCTTCTTTGTTAATCATGACCTAGTGTGATGGATGCAGCGTGTGTGCAAATCAAATAACATTATTCTTCCTTCTGCTGAAAGTTAAATTTATTAGCAATTAAAACTGGGGTAGAAGAGAGAACGAGCCCCCACTTCTAATTCTGCCCTCAAAAATCACGCAATGAGTGACTGCGTTATTTGTGGACGAATAATATCTACTAAAAGTGTTAACGGTGTTGATATAACGGCAACACTTTTTAAAAAAATTACAAAGTTTCCAGTGTTGAGATTATTTCTACTCTAATTAAATCAGGGCTTTTTAGCCAACAATGAGAAGAAAATTAAAATGTTGGAGCCTATTCTGTGCCAAATGTTTACAATGCCTTTCCTTCTCCCTGCCTCCCCAGTTGGTGAGCATTAGTTTCAGCCAAGGCTTGGCCATGTGAGCGTGTGGGAAGAGATTGAAGGCGCATCTTTTCTGGTCATGTGTCTAGTGAGCGGCGAAGACTTCCAGGCCTGGCATTCCGTAACCGGTTGGATAGAGTGCCCGTGTGCTCAGAAGAAATGTTGGGCTTGAGACTTTTTGTTACCGGTCCTGCTTATATTTTGCATTGCTGATTTGATCCTTTCTCCAAACAGGATTCTGAAACCAAGTTTTGTTGCGGCTGAGTCTGACTTGCCTTAGTGCACAAGCAATACCTAGACATGGGCGTTGGGTTTAGTATGTTTAGTATCTTTTAACTGGACATGTTAGCTTAAATATTATTATGTTTTAAGGGCTCGATCCTATGCATGTTTACGCAGAAAAAAGTCCTACAGCTCTCAGCATAGACTGTAAGAAATAACAGTAGCCCTCCTTATGACTACAAGGATCAGGTTAAATCATGCAAAGGAAACATACTTGATTTGCATCCCATATATGAACAGTGAACTTATTCTCCAATGCTGATCCTTATGGACCCAAATTGCACCATTTGTGCATAGGTCATAGGTGAAGCACATTTCCCAATCAGCAGGGTTTTCAGAAGTATAAAGAAACTTTCGGGGGGGGGGAACCTAAGAAGAGGACCACTCTCCCCTCCCCACCAACAGTTCAAAGAAGATTGAGGTGTGCCCAGTGGGCATGGAAGCCTGAATAATTCTTGATGCGGTTCAAGGGAATAAAAATCCAGGGGGACGGAGAATGGAATGGAGTATCCTAGAAGAGGGCATCACTGCCTGGCTGGCACTCTGAACAGGAGCACTCAGGGCTGCAGCATTTTGTTACAGATCCTGTGTATACTCAGTGTATACTCAAATTTCACACTTCCTGAAAACAGGATTCTGAAACCAGGTTTTGTTGGGACTGAATCTGAGGGCCTTGCTAGACCAGGGGTTAGCCCAGTGCGAGGCCGGGCTTATCCCTGTGCATCCAGATGATGCACAGGGGATCCTGGGCTCAGGCAGGAGTCAAACCTCCCTGGCCCAGGGGTAACCAGCACCGTTTGTAGCCTGGTATTTCCCGTGATCTCGGGCTGAGCCCAAGACCGCGGGCGTGTAGCCCGTTCCACCAATTTTCCTGGCTACTGCATTTACTCGCGAGTAGCCAGGAAAAGCAGCCGACAGCGTGCAGTGCTCCACAGGAGCGCTGCGGCCATCAGGGCAGGGTGGGGAGATGGGGGGGAAATGGAGCCATGGGGGATGGGGAGGAAACTGGAGATCGAGGGCGGGGGTTGGGGGGGGAACCAGAGATCGCGGGCAGGGGATGGGGGAAACCAGAGATCGGGGGCGGGGGATGGGGGGACACCGGAGATCGCGGGTGGGGGATGGGGGAAACCGGAGATCACAGGCGGGGGATGGAGAGGAAACCGGAGATCGCGGACGGGGGATGGGGGAACCGGAGATTGGGGGGGGAATCGTGCTGGTGGGGGGGAAATTGGGGGCAGGGGGGAGCAGGGAATCCTGTTTTTTTTTTAAAAAAACACCTACCTTAATCGCCTCCTGTGAACCTGGCCCCTTTAAGATCTTAAACAAAATGGCCGACGCGACGGGGCTTTCCTTTACCCCATTGCGTCTGCCATATGGAAAGGAGCAACAGCCCACGCTACTTCTAGCACAGGCTGGCCTCTCCTACCACACAGATTCTCAGGTAGGTCTAGCAAGGCCCTGAGTTACCTTAATGCACAAGAACACACCTAGCCATAGACATTGGGTTTAGTATGTTTTGCCTTGCTTTTAACTGGCCTTCTTTGAACAAATATTGTTATGTTTTTAAGGGTACCATCTTATGGATGTTTAGACAGAAAACCATCCTACAACTTCTAGCACTCTCTAGCCAGCCATGCTGGGAGTTATAGGACTTTCCCTCCCTGTCTAAACATGCATGGGATTGCACCCTAAATGTATTCAGAGTCCTAGGCTAGATCTACACTATTGTCTTTTATCGGTAGTGAAGTGCACTGATAACTGTTGGGGCACATGATGCATTCCGTATGCCACTTTCCTAATGTTATTTCTTGCTCTTTATTCCAAAATATGACAACAGTTGCCATTGTGTGCACTACGAGCTATGAATGTGCAAGAGGAATATACTGCCACCATGATGGGATCATGTCGGCATGTCACAAGGTGGAGATCTGGCTCAAGCCTGAGAGGTGGGACAGATATGGATAACCTTTATCCATTTACAGTTGTTTTGGCAAACTTGCAGATATGAGGGATGGGAGTGTAGATCAGGATGGGGCCAACAGCTTGGTCCTGCTTTCCTCTCCACACATGGTGGCCACACTTGGAAGGTATGAATAGGTCTTAAAACAGCTGTGCATATTAACTGAGAGCTAAGCGAGCAGTGTCACATTTCAGGCAAACATTGAGCCTCAGAGAATTGCTTTCTAGATTCCTTAGACCTTTGTGTGTGTGCGTGTGTGTGTGTAATATTTCCTTCCTTTTGCACAAGACAAAGCAGCTTAATTTCTGATCACCAATGTTCTCACTGTTGGCCACCACCTCCCTATCTTAATAATTTGTACACATCTGGGCCCTTCCTCTGAGTGTCTCTTCCGAGGGAGGCATGACAGGTGATGACGAGAGAGAGAGAGAGAGAGAGAGAGAGAGAGAGAGAGAGAGAGAGAGAGAGAGAGAGGGCCTTCTCAGTGGTGCAGGCGTTATGCCCCCATTGTGTGGGAGAAAGAGTCAGGCTGCGTTAGAAGGCTCCACCCCTACTGTCCATGTGTAGGGTGGCCATTTGTGAATTGCCAAAAAGGGAGGAAATGTATCATTGATTTGCATAACATTTGCACGTGCATAAGGTTAAATAGAATCACAGTATATCTCACTAGAGATTGGAAGAATGTGGCCAGGTGACTTGTCTGCCCCCCTATTCAGTCTGCTGTCTAGGTGCCAACTGTTGGTGGACAACAGTTCTTAGGGTTCTTCATCTTTCTACCACGTTTGTACAGGACAGCCCTTCAAACAGAGGATCAATCTCTGGTACTCTGTCCAATAGATGACTTCCTCTGTAAAAGAGGCCACCTAGCCACCCTAGCCACGTGTTTGAGGGTGGAAGGTTCTGGAGTGAGGCGTCTGCTCTATACGGGTAGACTCCCCTTGTGATTTGGAATCCTACACAATCAGGATTCCAAATCATATAGGGACCCTACAGGCATAGAGCGTGTCTACACCTAAGGGTGTAGCAGACGGGAGGGGGAAGGATCGCGGACTTACCTGCTTCTGCGATCCTCTCCCAGCATATAGATGGACATGCGATATCCCAGAGGAAAGAGGAATGTCGTGGCTGCCATTTTTTTTAAAGAGAAGTTGGTCGCACGGAAAAAGGGTAAAAAACACAACAAAAAACCCATGCCCAACACCCCCACCATCCCAGGGATAGCAAAATTGCTTCCCTCCACCCCCATGGACACAGAGCTTCCCTGAGCAGCTTTGTACACAGCCCTGCTACTCGCAGGGAAGAAGGGATGACCCGGGAGCAGCAGCCACACGGCCCGTGCTCCTCGGGATGTTCCCAGGACCGTGGAAATATTGTGAAATCTGCGGTCCCAGATATCCTGGGGGAAGTCCCTGGTTTTCCTGGGTTGCCACCGGGATCTCTTGTGCATCATATGGACGCACAGGGACAACTTAGAGACAACCCGGGATATCTGCCAGGTGTAGACATGCCCATAGAGTAAGCTCCCTGATTCAGACCTTCTCCCCCAACACATAAAGAGCATCGGGGCTGGGCACTGGGTCTGAGTTGGAGAGCACGGGGCTAGCGAGAAGAGTTCCACTCCCCCCCCCCCCAAAGACTCCAATGGCATGTGGAGAGAACACAAGAACAGGGCTTAAGTAATATTAGGAATGACATTTGGGATGCACATTCAGGACACAAGGATATGTTTCATGTTCAAACCCATGCTCCACCAGAACAACCATTTTCAACAGGTCTAGGAAAGACAGGAAGGCCTCTCATGGTGCTTTGCTAGCTTCAGGTGCACCAATCGAGGAATCGTTGCCACATCTAGTGTGTCATAAATATGCCTTCTCATAGAGCCATGAAAGGTCTGTCTTGACAAGTAGGTCCTTCCCATACCAATTAAATGATTCAGGGACTTGTATTAACATCTGATGCAAAAGCATCCCTAGCTGCTATTATATCCAGCATGAAAGATAATGAGGACTCTGTTTTATGGGAATCAACCTGCCTATTGGCAAGCCAGCCAGTCTGCAACCCCGCCTCCTTGCATACACACACAGTGGCACAGCTTTCTTAGCTAGGCACCTCCATCATAACCAGACATATCCTAGACACCAGAGGCCCATCTGTGCAAATGTCACTGCAGTTGTTCAATTGCAGGCAGCCAGCTTATCTGGACTAAACAGAATCACACTACAGATTTTAATCTTGATCACCAGGTTCAAACAATAACTGCAAGACTTCTACAATTTCGAGGGGATGTGAGGTAGAGAAACACCAGAACAAGAGCATATGATCTCACACGGTGGCCCTTTAGGATGGCCAATATGTTGTAAATATAGAGATTGGTAACTAGAGAAGAGTCTTCATCATTGACCTGGTTATCCAGCTATCCAGAGTATCTTATTTTCACAGTTTACTTTTCCATACAGCCCAGCACAATCCAATTTAATGAACACTCCTTTACCCAAACTTCTATGGACTGGTTCACACATGCCTAGTTATTACTTGAGAAATTCAATATTAAGCAATGGCTTCCATCAGTCAAATTACCAGGATAGATAACAAACCACAGATGTAACAAATATACAACCTCAAATGTAATGCTTTTCAGTGAAGTCCTTTCACACATTCAGCTCTCATTCATCAATTGTATAGGAATCAAGTGATATGCATGTGTGAAACAGGCCTCAATATCTAAACAGTGTGTTGATGTCTTCCATGCCTTTCAGGTACTTGGGCTTGTATTGTATTAGCACTTTTAAAGCAAATAATCAAAGCAAATGTCACTGTGCCTCAAGTGACAAATCTTTGTCACTTGAGGCACAGGTGGCCTCGGTGGCACGGAGTGCCTTCTACCAATTTCGGTTGGTGGCCCAGCTACGCCCCTATCTGGACAGGGATAACCTAGCTTCAGTTGACCATACTTTGGTAACTTCTAAATTAGATTACTGCAACGCCCTCTACATGGGGCAGCCTTTGAAGACGGTCCGGAAACTGCAGCTTGTGCAAAATGCGGCGGCCAGATTGATAGCTGGAACAGGAAGATTTGAGCATATAACACCGATTCTGGCCCGCTTGCATTGGCTGCCTAAATGTTTCCGAGCCCAATTCAAGGTGCTGGTTTTAACCTATAAAGCCCTACATGGCTTGGGACCACAATACCTGATGGAACGCCTCTCCCAACATGAACCTACCCGTACACTGCGCTCAACATCTAAGGTCCTCCTCCAAGTGCCTACTCCGAGGGAAGCTCGGAGGATGGCAACAAGGGAGAGGGCCTTTTCGGTGATGGCCCCCTGACTGTGGAATGATCTTCCCGATAAGGCTCGCCTGGCGCCAATGTTGTTATCTTTTCGGCGCCAGGTCAAGACCTTTCTCTTCTCCCAGGCATTTTAACAGCATTTTAACAGCATTTAATAACGTTAAGTTTGTTTTTAATGGACCCCAGAATTGTTGTTTTAAATGAATACTGTTGTTGTTTTTATACTGTTTTTATGTTTTTTAAATTTTTTGTATACTTTTAATGTCTACTATTTTTAATTGTTGTAAACCGCCCAGAGAGCTTCGGCTGGGGGGCGGTATATAAATGTAATAAAATAAATAAATAAATAAATAATCAGAATATCAAAAATACTAACGGAAAAAAAAAGACACCTGACATTTCTGCTCATTAACCAGCTGATGAGTCTAAATTATTTGGCACTAGTTCATTTATTGTCAGCACATTGTCCCACGCAACTTGTCATCACAATCAACTTCACACCAACATCACATTGAGGTCTGTTGATTACTTGTGTCACTTGGAAGCAAGATGGGCTTGCTACATCAGTGGCCAGTGTCACTTCATGTGTGTCACTTATCGCTGCAGTCAGAGTTCAAGCCACTTCGATACTGCAAGGTTAGTAGTTTATGCACCATAATTATCAGATGTCAAAACCTGCAAGAGTTTCATATCCTCAATTGGAGAGAAGTGCAGTCTCCATTTGTCAGGATAGTACCTCACTTTTTAGAAATATGTAAGCAATTCCCAATGGAATGGGTTCAGATTTAGGCGAACTTAGATCAGATTCACTGAACTCAGTGGAACTTAAGTTAGTCATGGCTAACGGGACTAACATAAGTCTCCTGGAATTCAATGGGTCTACTCATATGAATAAATCTGGAACAAATCCAATTTTTCACTACAGTTTATTATGTGTGTTGTTTCCTTGATTGAGTGCACAAACCTTTTATCCTTGAATACAATAGCTTGGGTCCCAATGCAATCATACTTAGAGTAGACCCATTGAAATCAATGGACATATTCTGACTAGGTTTGGATTAAGTCCATTAGAATCTCTTTCAAAGCTCAATTTATTCTTTGAAGGAAAAAGTAAAATAATCAAGATTCTTGCCACTATAATAGCACATCAGAATCTGAAAATTGATAGATTTCTGGATTATTATGATTAGAATTTCATGCAAGAAAATGTGTTGTCAAGATTATAAGAATCTTTCAGAGGGTCCATTTTCTTATTTATTTATTTGATTTGTACTGCATCTTTCTACCTAGAAAAATGGCACACGAGGTGACTTATCTTCTTGCATGCTTCAGTGTTTCCCAGGAAATTTAAGGATACTTTGGATGCTTTCTCTCTGCCTATGTATTTGGTCTTCTGCTCTTTAGAAAAGCTAGTTATGTTCATCTTGATCTACCTTTGCGGAAGTTGTCCATGCCTTTTTGATGAATGGCAACCACTCAGCAGTACTTTTAGCTTCATACAAGGAGTTCAAAAATATTTTTCTTGATATTCAAAATCACCATGGGCTGATCCTTCATTTTGCAAGAGAATATTAAAGTGTTGCTTTTAATCTCCTTTCAACATCGCTTGATGTTCTGAACTTCTGGCCAGCTAGCTGGTCAGTTTCAGACCTCAACATTGTATCACAATAGCATTGACGATCCTTTTAAGCAAGTGGTGGGGGCGTTATCTGTTCTTGCTAACATTACTGCATCATACAATGCCCTTCTATGCTGCAGAGCATGTTTTGCTCCCCAGGTCTATCAGATATGAGGCCTTACAGGATCTGCTGTGGCCTATGAAGCCCAAATGTTGGCTTTTCATTGTACTCTTATACTGCTGTTTCCTCGTGCTTGGCAGAAATGAGATAGGGATGAAAGACATATGAATGAAATTCTATCCAGATAACATGAAGGCAATAATGATTAGCAAGTAAAAGGATTTGTGAGGAACTCGCAAAACGTGTGATGTCTAACTTAGGCATGAGCTATGTATTTGTCAAAGTAGTTCATTGCCAAGGATTCCTAGCATATACATCTTTGCCCATAGGCTTTCAGTGATTGGTAACAGGGGGGAAATAATGCTCTCTTGACCCCTATTTTAGATGGCTCAGGGATTTGTTTTCCTCCTCTCCTAATCAAATGAAAGAAAGCCTCTCAGAAGTTTAAGCCACTACAGCACAGGCTGCCTACCCTTCTAAGAATAAAATAAAACAGTGATCTAGTAATTCAGCTATAGCTTAGCTCTTTGTTGTTACCTTGCAGCATTTTGCTACAGTACTGCTTTATGGCACAAAGCAGTACTGCTTTAAAGCCCTTGCAAATTATTGAGTTTTCTTTTCATTTTGCAGCACTTGCATAACACACAGAGAGAGCTTTCAGAAAAGAGTTGCTTGCTGCATAATTTCTTTGGTGTTGATCTAAGCCCCAAACACATTTGCAACTAGTCATGGTGTTGGAACATATCCTGACATTTTGCCCTGAAATCTTCAAGAGAACTCAATGAACTATTTCTGATTAATCCCAGCAATGTCGCAGAGAGTGTTTCACTGCTAATGTCATGCCTTGTTGGCCAGGAAGAAGACCCAAATGTGGCTGCATTCCTTCATAGACAAACTCTTGAGATAATGCAGATTTGTGTCATGGACATAAATGTCTGCCATAGATGGAGTGCCCTGGGCTATCCCTGGAGCAAGAAAGAAACAGATCCCCTCAACCTATACTGTAGTGGCATGGTTATCTTTGAACGTTATGTGAAGATGCCATCAGAAAGAACCACGTGGATGGAATTCTTGATGTAGACTGTGACTGGCGTAGGTACAACCACAGAGGTAGCAGCAACCTTGCCAGTATCACTATAGCCCTCCTTAGGTTTTCAAATCTGTAACCATGGAGGGTGGATGGGGAGGCACATATCACCCCACCCCCTCCACCCCTGACCTCCTCATGTTGGTGAGGAAGGTCTGGAGAGGACCTGTAACCATATTCAACTCATCATGGTTCCACTTCTCTACAGGATTGGGAATCCTGATTGTGAAGCCAAATGCAGTTACCATTCCTCTTCAGACCTTTCTCATCAACACTGAGAGGACAGGAGTGGATGGGGCAGAACGGGAACTCACATCCTCACCTGCCCTCCTCAGTTACAGATTTTGAACACCTACAGAGGACTTATGTACAAAGCAGATCTAAGGGTAAAATCCAGCATATTTCTACTTAGAGTAGACTAGGGATGTTGGAGAAATACACAAGAGATTCAAATGAATTCAGATTTTTATGGATCTGACCCACGGATTCTGTAGCAGATCAGCCTTTTCCAAGCTGTGAGGATTCTGTGGACTTTATTTTTTACTTTTTGGGAATTGTTGCACAAAATATGAAAGTGGGGAAAAAAAACATTGACCAAAACTCTGTATTTTCTTCCATTGGCTAAAGCATGGAAATGCAGCTTTTTGTGTGTGTGTGTGTGGGGGGGGGGGGGAGATTTACACATTTTCCCATTTGTTTTCACTTTTGGGGAGATTTGAGCAAATTCACATTAGTTAATGCAGATTAGCGCATTTCTGTAAGTGTACGTTACCTCATGTGAACTAGTGCAGGTAGGACGAAATTTTCTTACAGAAATCCAATTCTTTCAATGAGTAGATGATAGATTAAAACACGCCAGACAATCCATGAAACAGAGTCAGGACGGATTTAACACAATCCATACATCCCTAGAGTAGCCCAGTTGAAATGAATGGGTCTTAAATTAGTCATGACTAACTGAAGTCCCATTCATTTCACTGGGTCTATTCTAAGTTAGGACTCATGCTGGATTTTACCCTAAGTTATGACGGGTACTCCAGGAACAAGAAGAGGCCATCATATTACGAAGTTTTAATGGCTTCTCTGTGTTGAAGAGATAGGCCATCTTTATGCAGCTTTCATAGCCTCCATCCACCACAATGAAAGTATTCTTTTTCCATTCTGATGTATGATTCTGCTATTTATTAAATCCATCTTCTAACGTGTGCAAATAAAAGAGTCTCTATTTCACCCCCAGAGGAGAATAAGAGGCAGCCAGCAGAAGCAAGAGGCATGGCCGGGTTTCATGCAGGAACTACGAATATGAAAAAAGAGGAAACAAATACATTAGGAAAATTGCTGCCAGAGTTGGTTATTCAGGTTAGATTGTCCAGGGAGAAAGCTAATGTATTCCCTAGCCATTACGGAAGGATTTTCGTGACAGTAGTGCCATTCATGAAACACTTCTGTGGTGCAAATAGCAAAGATCTTATGGCGTTCTCATTTAATTTAATGGGAATGCTGTGGGGCCCTCATATTTCATGCCTTGAGATCACAGAACTGTGCAGTATACATCTTATTAGTTAGCATATACAAATGCTGTTTGTATAAACTAACACCCACACTTAATTACAGACTCTGTTAGTTGAACTTTTGTGCTATTTCTCCCCGCCAGCAATTCTTTTTTTCCTTGGGAAAAATAGCCCAAATATTTTGATGCTTCTGCATTAAATAAAGTTCAAACTTTATTTATTTATTCATTGTTGCCCTGCATTTCTTATACTTTCAAGGTGGCTCATATAATGATGTTCCCAACCACTGAATGTATCATATCGGAACGAACCAAATCTCACTAGGAAGGACCTCTTTGATTTGGTAAGCTTGACCAAATGTTTAAGGTGGGTTGTAGATTGGCAAGTGCTTTTGAAGGAGTTTTTTTGGGGTGTGTGTGTGTGATGTTGCACCTGGTGTAGGAGCAGACTGCCTGGAGCAGGATCCTAGTGGGCAAGGAGAGTGCAGGGGGTAAAAATATGTTTAATGAGTCAGCCCATTGTCATATTCATACCTCTTATTTATATCCAAAGAATACAAGGTGGTTTAAATGCACCCTGTGAGGTGGCTCACAACAACCCTGTGAGGTGGATTAGGCTGAGAGAAAGTGAGAGGACCAAGGTCACCCAGTGAGCTAAGCAGGGAGCAGGTGTTCCCAGTCCAACACTCTTAATTGCTATAGCACAGTGACTCAGGGACTGCTGTTTTGATTTCAGTAGCAGGCTACAAAGAGTTTCAGTTATTTGTAGTTTTAATGAATAGCTGTCTTGAATACATAAACTAAGTGAACCGGGACATAATATAGTCTCTTCAGCACAGGGTGGAGTAGCTCCTTGTAAAATATATTTTCTTTTGCTTTCCATCCTCCTTTGCTGTCTTTTGCTGTGCCAGGAAAGTGCAACATACCTGACGATACACTTGGTAGTCTGAAGCCTACCTACACCTCAGTTACATTACCTAGTGACCATGGCTTCCTCAGGCCTTCAAGCTACTCCCAGCAGGTGAAGAACTGGAACTGTGTAGGTAGACACAGGAGGTGAAATCTCTCAGCTTCTTCTGCTAGCAGAACTGGAAGAAGTCCAATTCCCCCACCCTCATCTGCAATCTCCTGCATGCCCTCAAAATCTGCTCTGGGGGTGGTGGTTGGGCAACCCTCCAGAGCAGATTTCTGGGGCTTAGGGGGTAGGTGAAAGGGGGAAGTCCCATAGCATGAATGGACAATCACCCCTGAGATGCTGGTTTCCATCCAAAGTGCCAAACTAGATACAATGGCAGCGGTTCTGTGAACTGTCCTAGTCCCAAACAAAGAAATGGAAGTTTGGGGCAAAAGAGTTATATGAGTGAGGAGTACAGAAGCCTCCCACTTCTCACACACCACCACCAAGGAGCTTCTCTCCTCAAGTCCCCCCCTCAGATATTGGAAGTGGCCTCATTGGTCCGAAAAGCACATGGAGGGTTGGAATGTACCTGAGGGTCTGTACCTCTGCTCTGTGAGGAACTCTATCAAGGATGCCATTTTAGGTTTCTGTAGTGGGGGATAATTTTTTTTTTTTGGTGGTGGGGGAGATGGGCAAGATATACTAAAGATTATGTCCTTTAGGAGCATTTGTTGTGGTTACCTTATCATACTTCCTAATGAGTAGAAACATGTTCCTGAAGGATAACCACATGCAATCCAAAAGATGGCGTGTTTGGAGATGACCGTGCCTTTCCCTTTGTCCTTTAACACAGAAGGGTATGGATTGTGCTAAAAGTTAAGAGCTTTCATAGTCTTCTCTCAACAGCTCAGAAATTTAGTTACAGGACGCAGCCCAAATGTTCTTCCAAATGTTGTTTCTAAATGGCCTACTTGAATAAATGCAAGATGAAACTTTTATGTGACAATATGAGATTCTCATACATGGAGCTATATAAGCTGCAGGGAAATCATTTGAAGACTAAATCCACTAATGACCCAGATATTATACTTTAATTTATTGATAACTAAATAATCAGAGGCTTTTTACAGGCGTCTCAAAATCTAACAACTGTGTATTGTGCATTCGACTTCTGCCCGCACGCTGACACAAACAAATAAAAGCGATCATAACAGCTGAAATGTAGTTAGGAACACAATTGAGAACATCTGTATTGTAAGCAGAAATAAATTAGAAATACTGAAGTGTTTTGTAGCTGTGAAACTGAAGAATAAAAAAATAACCCACACCACCTGGATTAAGCGGTTATAAATAATGGATAAAGGGAAAAATCACATTACCCCCTGTGTAAATTCCTCCCCCCCGAAATATATTTTATGAATGTAGAATTACAGTAATAAATGCAGCATTTGTTTTCCCCCCATAGAAGTTTGACTTCATGACTATAATATAGTTTGAAAATAATGGCCAATAGGTACAGTGTCTGCAGAAGTTAGTACTTCCATAAAAGAAATGTTGCTTTAACCTTAACTTTTGAAAAGGATGAACACATGCTGCTGTTGAAAGAAACACTTTGTTTTGCTTCTGTAGTTATGTGAATACTACACAACACAAGACATGCAGTTGCTTTGAGGAACGTTTGAATGCCAGGCCGGCTTGACAGAAAGATACTACTGTATCAAATTATAAAATGGTAGAGTTGTGACCAGCCCTACAATTAGGCAGAGTGAGGTGGCTACCTCAGGCAGCTGGGAGTTGTAGGCTTTTTTCCCTGTCTAAATATGCATAGGATTGTGCCCTAAAGCTATCAGACAAAAACTGTAAATATATGAATAATAAAAACACTTTAACAAATTTACAAATATTAAAGTGAGGTAAAGATTCTTAGGAATTTTTCATAAATGTGGAAAATTAGAAACAGTTTTTAATCTGTATATCTTTTGGCTTTGGTATGTAGTTCTGGGCTGTGGGAACCCTAAATAATCGCTCCTGTACCCTCCCCTTTTGGAAGGGCCCTCAAGATCATCTTGGTTATTTTTTAAAAAGTGTGTGAGGTGAATTGTTTTTAGTGCTGGAGTGCTGTTTCTTTTGACTTATTTTAAGAAGTGGATTAAATTATGCATTGACTTGTGCTACCTTAAGAGGCACAATTTTATACACCATTATTTGCCATTAAGGAGAATTTGCCATTATTTGCCATTAGAGAGAATCAGTGTGGCTCAAATTCATCAAGGTTCTCTGCGTTGCACCTTGAACCTTGGTCCACGTTGTTCCCATTCCTGAATGCAAGCTTTTTGTGTGTTCGAATGTGAAAAGTGTGCATTTATGTGCACATTTTAAAGTGCTCACCCATAAATTAAAGTGTGAAACTGCATTTCCCCCCCCAAAAGCCACATTTTAAAGTGCACATTTCCCCCCTCAACAAACACATTTTGTGAATGAGATCACACGCTCAGGAATATGCAAGCTTTGCTCCCACCCCTGCCCCAAATGTGCTCACATTCAGGATTGTGAATGGGGTAAGTTTTTACCTTTAATGAACTGAAACATCCCTATTTGCCACTTTATTGCTCAGTTCCCCAGTTTGGAGAGATCCCTTGGATGTCTTTTTGTTTGCTAATGGCACAACCCTAACCCTATACATATCTTGTCAGAAGTAAGTCCTATTAGTCCTTGGTAATTGTGTACAGGATTTCATCTTAAGTCACTAAGAGAGCATACAATTGCGTAGAAAAACCCTTCACAGGTTAGAGACAGCACTCTGACCTCAGAAAGGCAGGTTGGAGATCCACCCCTTCACAGCCATTGTGAAAAGAACCATACTGGCTGCCCTCCGAGGTCAGAAAAAGCAATCTTGGAGGAGGAGGAGGAGGAGGAGGAGGAGGAGGAGGAGGAGGAGGAGGAGGAGGAGGAGGGAAGGGAGCATTCCAGTGGACAGTGAGGGGAGGAGTCCAGAGAGGCCAGGATACAAGTTATCCTGAGCCTCCTCCAGCCTCCTTCTCCCTCTCCAAAGTGCACCCACTGGGTGGGCTGAAAAGCCCATCTAGTGAAAACCAGGAAAAATGGAGGACACAGAGGTGAAGATAGTCTCTGCTTCTTCTCCCATCCCATTCAGCTTCAGCCTGGCAGGGCATAGTAATCTCAGAAGCCTCTGAGTTCAGAGGGTTTCCAGCAGTAAGGGTGCAACCCATAGGATTGTGCCCTAAGTGCCAGCCTAACCTAGCTCTCGGAATTGTTGTGAGAATAAAGTATAGTGGTAGGGAAGAATCCATGGCGGAAAGGCAGAATAAAAATATTAAAGTTAACAATGAGCAAAGGAATCTGCTTTCTATTAAGCCAGAGTATTTGTCCATCCAGCTCAGTATTGTTTAATTTGACTGGCGATAGCTCCCCAGATTCTCCAACAGAGTGCTTTCTTCTCACCTTCCAACTGATACTTTTTAACTGGCCATTTTAGCCAAATTGTGAGGAACTCTGAGAGTTGATAGAAGGCCCATAACACAGAGGTCAGTCCAATTTGTACAATGTATGGAATGTTATAGTTGGAACTGGAAGTTTCAAGCTTTAAAGTCTCCCTGTCAGCCATCCAAAGCCCTCCTTAGCCAACCAAAATTAGGTGTGAAGGGGAATGAGATCAGGATTGCACCCACTGGCTTCCCCCAATGTCAGTACATTCATCTGTGTACTGTAGATGGAACAGAGTCCATAATATGTAGCTTATACAAGTGAGAAGAGGCAATTCATGGAAGTAGGTTGGGGGTGGGGCCATTAGCTACGATGCTGCTACTCTGTCTCCATGTGTTCAGGGTATTCCCAGATTGGGTTGACTGAAAGGGGATCTAGCTTCTGCAGGCAAGCCATTGTCTCCCCAAACCTGGTACCTCCCTGATAAAGTCTTGTGATGGAGTGGACAACCAACTAACAGAGCCCCATGTCCAAATGTACTCCTGCACATCTGGTTTGTTAATGTTCACGGGGATATCCTTTAACTTCATCTATCTCACGGTTTATAAACATAAAACCACTACTTTCTTGAGAAATAAAAGCAGAGCAAACCTTAGAGAAGAATTTGGGCCTAGGATGAAAGAGCAGCCCAGCATATTCTAAAGGAAAAGGAATACAAATGTCCCTTCAGCCAATAGATATAAAATGTCAGAAACATAAAAAAATATTATAAAGTCAGGTATACGTCTAGAGTGTTTTTCCTTCATGATTAATGATTGGTCTGAAACAGGATGGGAAAGGTAAAGCAAAGTTCCTCTTGAAGTAGCTTAAAAATGCCACTACTGAAGGTGGTGTGTGTGTGTGTGTGTGTGTGTGTGTGTGTGTGTGTGGAAATACTGTAACATCAATTTAAAAATAATAATAAAAAATCCCTTTCCACTAAGATGTAAAGGTCAGGAAAGATTTGGGTGTTTTTAAATGCTGTTGTGAAGAAATTTTTTATAAAGGTTAAGATGTCATGTAGTTTCAGAGTTATGGGCATTGGAGGGGGTTCCTTGAGTGCCAGCTGTACCTCAGGCCATGGTGTGACTGTGAGACACAATGACAACGGGCAGCAGGAGGCCGGCAGATCATGGGCTATCGCTGGGGAAAATTGTACCTTGTTTCCCGAATAATGCAAAGCTGTATAAATATTTCAGAAGCAACCCCCTCCCCTGTAAAATCGACAACAAAATAATAATAATGATAATACAAAAAACTAGCATAAAAATATGCCCTCAATAACATTGCAAGGGTCTAATTTAAACCCCCCAAAGCCAGGAAATTTCCAGACTTCATGCTGCTTCTCTGTCCTTAACTCAATTTACCGTGGCTCTCATTTGTCGTATGAGTACATATGGTTTGCACAGGCATCCAGAGCTAAAGCCAACCTGCTTGAGACATTGGAGTTCAACCAGGAAAGGAAACTTGATCCTGCTGCTTATGTATTCCCTTTAAGCATAAAGAGCATAAAACCATGTCCGTGGCTGGAAAGGTGTGAAAACAGACAGGTAATGCCATGGTAAGGTTGTTGATCTCTTCATCCCTATTGCAGGACTGCTCCCAAGGTGGGTAAGAGGATAAGAACATAATAACGTACCTCATACCAGGCTTGGTAAATTCCAGAGGGCTGTAGTTCTTTGGAAGAGGACCTGCTTTTCATGGAAAATGCTCCTAGCTTCGATGCTTATCATCCCCAGGTAGGGCTAGGGGGAAGCAATCTATCTATAAAACCCTGGTAGAGACAGACAGTGTAGGCGATACTGAACTAGATGGACCAATCTTCTGAACATGGCATACAGTTCTATGTCAGACTGTTTGTCTATTAAGCCCAGTATTGTCTATGTGGATTGCTAGTGTCTCTCCAAAGTCTCAGGAAGAGGTGCTTCACATCAGCCAGCCAACCTGTCTTTTTCCCCCTTCATTTTTTTGTTTAGTGTTTGCCAGCCAGCCAGCTTTTTATATCTCTTGACCAGATACAAAAGAGGGCAGGGCTCCTGCAGCTTTAACTGTTGTGATGAAGAGAGAATTTCACCAGGTGCTGCCTGCATGAATTTGACACCTGCTGAAATTCCCCCTTTCAATACAACTGTTAAAGATATAGTAGCTCTGTCCTCTTTTTCATATGGTCATGCTAACTCACATTTAAGTCCCACTGTGTGCAATGGAGCTTAGGTAAGCATAGGTTCACAGCTGCAAGCGATCAGGTTAAACTCTATGTTAATAATAAAACAAAGGGCTACTTTTAATTTCAGTGCTGCACTCACATTAATGCTGATCTGTCCTGGTGTAAAGAACAGGAGGCAGGCTCACTGTGGGAAGGTAGCTGTATTCTAGGGAAGATGTGCCCTGGAGAGGCACAGTGCAAAGTGAAACAACTAGCAGCACAGTTCTAGTTATACAGAAAGGTCTCCTGTATAACCCTTTTGAAATGAACAGAACGTGCTCTGAGAAATTCCCAGTGGATTACACTCTAGATCAGGAGTTGGCAGAGAATAGATTTCCATATCACTGCTGGCTCCAGGTTTTTGTGGGCTCTTGGACAAGGCACCCTCAGTGAGCCTCCTCCTTCTCAGTGAATCTATCTTCTCACCATCATTGTCTCCTCATCTTCTTTTGCATCATTGCTACCACTTGCTTGCTTAATTTACAGAGAGCCAGTGAGCAAATTGGCAGTGGTATCTACTGCTCCTTCTTACTGCCACCATTGTCTGTTCCAGATCAAGAGGCAGGTAAACATGTAGGTTACAGTGTTCTTGAAGAGGAGCAAGTCCAGGGGGCTCTTATCAGTGTGCCTCTGCTGGGGTGTGGGGTTCAGCAGGTGCCCAGCCATGCCTATTCTTGAAGCTGGTCCTGCTCCAGATGTTCTGGACTTCAGCTCCCAGCATTCCTGACCATTGGCCATGATGGCAGGGGCTTCCAGAAGTTGTAGTCCAAACATCTACTTTCTGTGCATCCCTACCCTAGATGAAGAAAAATTAGTAAAAAACTAAAGCTCAACAAAAAGGTGGGGCACCCACACCTTGAGCCCCACACCCTAGCAGGGGCCCACTGTTTGACTGTTTTCAAAATGAAAGCAACCTGCTTAAGCCTCGTGAAATAAATGTGCCCAAGCGTGCTGAATCTGGCCTTAGCTAGACCTAAGGATTATCCCAGGCAAATAGAGGGGTCGTCCCTGCCTGCTCCCAGGATCCCCTGTGTGTCATTTGGATGCACAAGGATGATGTCGGTACAGTCCCAGGATATAGGCCCGGTCTAGCCATGGCCTATGGCTGTGATCAGATATTAACACCAAACCAAGGGACATGATCACCTGCAAACCAAGATCACAAACCAGGGCCAATCCTGGTTTTGCAGCCAGGTGGAAAGCAAAGTTTGCTTGTGTGGATAAACAGCCAACTGTGGTTTTCTGCAAATTGGGATCAGAAGTTTCGAATCTATGGGTGAGAGGGAAGGAGGAACAGGGAGAGATAGCTGTGAGTCTTGTTCTTGTAATGTCAAACTATGATTTTTCATTATAACTAAATGCACCTACTGTGTTAGATTCTCTGCCAAAAAGGATATTTTCCCCTTCCTTTCTGAAATAAGTTGGTAGCCCTAAAGATTTAGTATGATGATTCTACAAGGCAGGGTTATGAGAACATTGGCCATTTGAGTGGATAAGAGATGTCTAGTTAGACTGTTTTTGTTTGTTTTTATTCACAGTGACTTCATTCCAACATCTAATTGACAGCTGGGAAAGAAGGATGCCTTTGTTGAAGATTCAGTACCACCCATCTCTTAATTAAGTAGCGAGAATTAACAATACAACTCTGTTGAGACCTACAGCAGCTGACGTTCAGCAACTTTTAACTAACAGGATTCAACCAAATATTTTTTGTGGAACCCACCTGTTACTCCCAACCTGTAAACACCTATTTAGACTCTTTTTAGTTCCTTGCATTGCACTGTTTTGAACACTCACTGTGAGCCACCTGGGGCAACTTTTGGTGAGCTTCAAGAGTTGCATAATTGGCCCACACAACCAATCAAGTACTCCTTTGTGCCATAATAATTGCACTTCACAGATAGATGGGATCTAGAGAAGGGTCTCTCCTAAAGATCTTATTAGGTGAGGGGTTCCAAACGGGAAAAGGAATACCCTCAGCTGTATAGGAATTTCTGAATAATTATGACCAACTTCTTGAATTTTTAGTGGGGCAAGATGGATGGATGATATTCTGGAGGTGACAGACTTGACCTTGGGGGAGCTAGGGGTGGCGACAGCCGACAGAAAGCTCTGGCGTGGGCTGGTCCATGAAGTCACGAAGAGTCGGAAGCGACTGAACGAATAAACAACAAATGTTCATATAAGTCAGTGTACCTACATGCACAGAACATGCACAGAAACTACATGTGTACATGTAGATACACAGTGTACCTACATGTACATGCACAGAAAGTGTGTACATAAACATTTGTGTACATCTGTTAACAAAACCTTTTCTGCCCACCTTTTGATGAAAAGAGAATTCAACAGATACCAAAATCAAAAAAGCTGGAAACAAACGTGAAAAAACAAGAATAAATACAAAAATAAAAAGTAGCCCAGGCACACTGAATTTAAGGCATGGATGGATAATCTGTATGGCCCCAAGTTCCATAGGTGGCCTTGGGTGGGCAGCCAGGGGCTGCACATGTGTGTAAACACCCAAAGACATGCATACATATATACGTACATGCATTTACACACATGGGATGACTTTACTTGCGTGCACTTCGTGGTAGAGGTGGCAGCAGCAACATGGGGGCAGAGGCATTGTGGGGCCAGGACACCAACAATGGGCTGCACAGTCACTTGTGGCCCTACTTTGTACCTACTTGTGAAAGAGATTTTCCACTTCAAGTTCAGATATGTCCAGCAAGCTACTCATAATTTTAATTATATCAAAATACTATGAAAATCTATTTTGATTATTAGAATTTGCTTTTATTAAATTTCTACTCAGAATATATCCAAGGTAATATGGAAAGAAAATCATCAATAAATGTATAATATAAACTCAAAAAGGGTCCAAGTTACAATTCACATTAATGCGCTCTAGAAAAATGTGTGTGTGTGTGTGTGTATGTATGTATGTATGTATGTATGTATACTTCCAGTATTTATTACACATTTTAAAAATAGAGGATACTGATGCTTAATTTAGCACTGGCACTGAAAAAGAAAACTCAACTCAGGAATCCCTAAGGACATTATTATGTGGTTGGGTTACTGGGCCACATTTTACTTTTCTCTTTAAAGCAATGGTCCCTTGGAGCTCTGGCTAAAGAGACAAGCAAGAGGTTTTAAAGTCCAGTGGAACAAGAAACTGGTGAATGCTACTGTTGATGTAAGGGAGTAGGGAAAAAATATTGAGTGCAAATATTGCATTATTGATTCCAGGAGGACCTGGCTCCTGATTCATGGTATAGCTGATAGCAACTGATTATCAAATGATACAGCTGCAAATATATTGCTCTTTGGAGAAGTTAAAGTTAGGGTTGCTGGTGAAGTTAGGCTTTGGCCTTTGCTAGACCTACCTTAAAAAGTGCGACAGAGTAGGGGAGAGCCCGTGATGCAACTATCGCGGGCTGTCGCGCTAGTCTATACGTCACGAAGAGAGCCATTACGCCTGCCATTTTTTAATTGTTTAAAGGGATGATGCGCACAAACACTTGTGTGCCCAGGTAAGCTTTTTTTTAAAAAAAAAATCAGTTTCCCCGCTCCCCCCGCTCTGTCCCCGGTGGGCGCAGAGCCGGGGTCAAGCCGTGAAAATGGGCCACACGCTCCGTGGTCTTGGGCTGAGCCCGAGACCGCAGAAAAAACCAGGCCCAAAGGGGTAGGTTAAATCCTGGGGCCAGGGAGGGTTGATCCCTCCCTGAGCCCGGGATCCCCTGTGCGTCATGTGGACGCAAAGGGACGATCCCGGGTATCACCCTGGAATATAGGCCTTAGAGGCTGGAAGTGGAGAGAAACAATTCCTACAAACGTGAAAGCTATACATTTGAAGCTGGGGTTATGCCTCTGTCACTACTGGAGAGAAACCATTGTCAGACAACTCCACATTGGATTCAACTGAAGCGGAACATATACCATATTCTCACCATGTAGCAAAATGGTAGGTGGATGTGAGCTATTCATCCTATAGCTGTCCATCATTTTGTTGCATGGCTGCTGTGTGGCTGGTGAATATGCCTGGTATGAAATTGATCCCAAAGAGGTGGACCAGTTCCGAACTGGCTTTGCTCACGCAAAAATATTCTTAGATGACATCCCTTGTTTTGAAGTGATAGATGATGACATAAATAAATGTGTGAATTATTTTACTTTTTAAAACAAAACAAAACAGTTTGCTTCCCCAACAAAATAGTAAGTCCTTCCGCACAGGAGAAATGATTTTAATATACATACAGTTTCTGTATTTGTATCTCAGAGGAAGAATTGAATATTCAATAAAAAAGTTGAAATTATTTCCCCATCCATTTGTCTTGATGAACTCTGGTGGCAGTCTGCACTGCAGGGATGATGTGAGGTACAGTGCAGTCTATCATCAGAGTCACTCTCAGAGCCTCTTGTTGCTGGACTGTGCGAGATAAATAGATCATCTAGTCAAAAAGGTATAATTGCTCCAAAAGGAGTTCAAATGCCACATAACTCCTGTTAACATGCATTCTATCCAAGCAAGTATCCATAACTTTTATTTTAGAGTGAAATTTGAGGTCGACCCTCTTTATGATATCTTTCTTTTTGGTAACTGACAAGGACATAGGGAAGGCTTGCAGAGTTCTTAGCTTGCAGACATAGCAGTATGGGAATTGCTACAGAAAGCTTTCCTCCATGTATTCTAGCTCTGATGGTGGGAAAAAAACCTACCCTAAGTAATGGAAGCCCAATGGGAATGAGACATTTGCTCAGAATGGATATTCAAGCATCCCTTGGCAAATTATTGTATTCCTGCGCTAGATAGGAGCATAGCTGGGGATACTGATCTCCTGCATTCTGCAGAGAAGAAACTTCATATCTATTTCTTCATCCAGGCAGGATCTACACTACTGCTTTTAAGCGCTTTATGTTTTGACAATTGTTGGGGCCCAGGAAACACTCCATATACAATTGTCAGAACTGTTATAAAGCGTGTTAAAGCAGTAGTGTAGATTCAGCCCAAATCATTATTGGTTTTGCACACCAATCTAAAGAGAGCCTTGTTGTTATGCAGGAACTTTCCATTGAAATTTCCCAAATGCCTTGTGGTAATTTGGGTTAGTATCATTTGCGCACCAGTCAACATCACTAGCAGCACAAGTTAACACTCTTAACTATGAGTGTCATCAGACGGGGGGGGGGGAATCACTGTTCCCTACTGTCGCTTCTCTGCCCTGTTCCTGTCCCACAATACTTCCTTTTTCTTCCCAGAGAAGAAAGAGGAAATAAAGACCACGTGGCTCGTTCAGGAGCCATTTTTATTGTGCTGCTTTTCCTGCACACAGCAGGAATTGGTGGCACGTTCTGTTCCCCTCACCAACAAAAGTTGAACTTTTGGGGGGGCCTATTTTGTGATGGAAAGAAGGAGAGAAGGAGTGGGAGGCACGCGGGAGATGGACGTTGTCTAAAGACGCACAAAAAACTGAGTAGGCAGTAGTGAGCGTGTGATAAAACAGTAGTCTGATGAACGGCTATGATTACTTTGGGGACAGACACTTAAAATATGTCAATGTTTGGAAGATCCTGTCAACAATCACTTGATTCTGCCTTTTACATTAAGGTTTTCCATGCATGTGCATCAAATTGCTGCAATGGGTTTGCTCTTGCCATTGGTATTTTCCCTCTCTGCATATTCCAGTATTTCTATGGGACTTGGCCAATCTGGTTCAGAGTTCTCTGTGCTTTCTCATTTCACGTGGGGATGTAGTGCTGCAAGCCCAAAGGTATGCACTTGTGCATTAGTTTTGAAGTGTGGGGCAGATCTCGTAACCTGAACAACCCTATGTACACAGCTAAATTCTTATGCCTGTGAGAAATGGTTGGATTGATGTTCTGCTGTGCCATGTAATTTATCAATCTCTTCATTAGAACAGTGTAAAATAAGACATCGGTGGTCTGCTTGCACAGGTGACATGTTAGGAATACTGAGTCAGACCATTTGTCCATCTAGTTCAGTATTGTCTGTTCTGGCCTACAACTCCCAACATCCCCTCACCATTAGCAATGCTGGCTGGGGCTGATGAGATTTGTAGGACAAAGTAATGGGAAGGCCATAAGTTGACCACCCCTGGTCTACACTGACTGACAGCAGCTCCCCAGGGTTTCAGTGAGGGGTCTATCCTAGGTCTACCTGGAGATGCTGGGGATTGAAACTGGGACCTTTTATATTTAAAGCATGTGCTCTGCCACTGAGCTATGGACCTTGAAGGGCTTATTCAAGGCTCTCCTGTGTACTGTGGCTAAGCAAACTTCAGATCCAAACAGCAACAGAATTACATATACATTGATGTTCCTCAGGGGCAGGTTGTAAGTCAGATTTTTAATTTAAAAGACATCTCATTGACAAATCAAGAAACCAATACAGGTAAAAAGCTCACAAATAAATATTTTGAAGTATTCAAGCCTCCTCCGGTTTATAAATATGTTTGAGCATGAGTCATACTCTGTAGGAACTCGCAGCTCTTAGTAAATAAGATTCATGCTCTTATTCTTTACACTGCAAGATGTAACACTGACAGAGCCAATAAACGGTAGAATCAGAAGAAGAGGAACTTGTTGCTTGTTTAGACATATGACCTGACAAAAGCTAGGCACGAGCAAACACAATGTGCAGCACAAAACGCCAAGGAAGACGAAAAGAATGGTGCCCAAATACAAAAATGTGACACACTTCGATTGGATACATATTCAGCTTCTGTTGTTTTGGTTGGGAAACAGCTGCAGGTGTCCTCCAATTATCTCACCATTTTTGCAAATATCAACTGTCATATTTAATTTGTTCCGTTCATTGTGCAGCTTCCTCGAACTGCATAGTTCTTTCACTATGCATTTACAGCCGGAGTTTCTAACATTCAAGCTGACTTTCAAGCTAGTCAATTAATGCATTATTTACAAGTTCAATGTTATTAAAAGCAGATCCTTCATTTACTAATGATTTAGGAATCCCCAGATAATTTCTCAATTGTTTTTTCTTGTTTTTGAGAAGGGAAATAAAAACACACCAAACCAAACCAAAGTAATACTAATATCCCAAAAGAGGTAAAAAAGGGAAGCGATATGCCCGTGATACTTCCGCCTAACTGTTTCACTGCAGTTTCTACTCTGATTCTTCCTTTTCTGTTCCCATTTTACAACCCAAAGTGAATGCAGAGCCTAGCTAATTGCTGAAAAATATGTGTTGGGGGGGGGGGGGAGAAAAGAAAGAAAAGAAAAGAAAAGTCAGGCATTCTGGAATGACTCAATACATATGTTTGCCTTGTAATATAAAACAGCCCAATTTACAGGACTGAGCTGCAATACAACAGATTATAAAGGTTAGAAGTCAAGGAGAATTAAATTCTATTAGCATTTTCCTGCTTTTGTGCCTCCGAGAATAAATACATAATATTTCAAATATGTATTTAAATCCCAACTTGTTTCTGAAGACGGGGGTCACTAGGATTTCATTTTTCCCTCCTTCCACCTTTTAAAAAAATTTTGTGTTCCATTTTCTTCACTTCTTCAGTCACTTCATTAAAGCATGACCCTACTCCTTCTCCAGCTTCCAAATTATAGCCACCTACAGCAGAGAGTGGCCATCATTAAAATGCTGACATTAAGTGTCTGAAGATAATTCATGTTAGCGACACTTATTTACAGGGCATACCTTCAATTTCGCAGTAACGCAAATTAGTTTCAAACAGTAAATGTCAACATTTTAATGGTGACCATCACAGCTTCAAGATAATCATGTCAGTGTGGGGCCTGTTGATTTGAAATAAAGGTGTTTTCCACATAGAGCCCCCACTTTTTTTGCAGTTAGGCAGTATCTGTACCGTGGTTTGTTGCCTGTGGTTTTGCAACCCATGATCCACACTCAGGCCTTAGCTAGACCTAAGGTTTACCCCGGGATCGTCCCAGGGTCGTCCCTGCCTGCTCCCGGGATATCCTGTGTGTCATTTACATGAACAGGGTTGATGTATGATCCTGGGATAAACCTTAGTTCTAGCTAAGGCCATAGTCCCTTTTCCTTGGTGGGCATAGCCGGATTCCGTATCCACACAAGGGGGATGGTCCATGACAGAATGTGTCCAGGTGTTGCTTCCCTGTCCCTCCCCTTAATTCGTACCCCTCGCATAGCACCTTTTCTCCATTCTGGGCATACATGTTTGTAAATTTAAATTGCATAACATAAGAGACTGAGGGTTTGTATTCTGGTGGTGTATGGTCCATCCCCAGAGCCTTGATACATGTATATTTGACAATGTGCCTGCAACTGATATCTGTGTAGCAAATTCATTACCTGTGAATTGGGTTGTTTGTCTCAGTATTAAGCCAATTTTGTGTGTTTGATACCAGATGCTAGAACTGTCTGTATTTGATTATACAAAATATTTTCCAGAATGGCCTCGCCATTATTGCAGTACTTTGTTAAGTAAATTGATATCCTCTATCAGACCGTTATGATGACCAAGGGTTAAAACAAAGCAAATTTGAGAGTTCACACAACAAACATACCTGCCCCACCCCCATCAAGAAAAAATAAACACATAAATGTACTTATAATCAGAGAGGGAATTTACAAGTTTAGATTTTTTTGTAAGGAAAAACTTCAAGACAAATGGAAATTTTGGAAAAGGAAGTATTGAGTGTGATAGGAATCAATTTAAGGAGGTTGCTTTTAGAAGTGCTCCTTAAATTGGACTTCCCATTTTCTTTGTGTGGAAATTGAATGAAAAAGGCTGCATGTACAGGGGTCTCCAACCTTTTTGGACCTGTGGGCACATTTGGGAATTTGAGAAAGTGCTTTGGGCAGCAACACAAAATGGCTTCTGTGGAGGCCTGGCTAATCAAAAGGCAAGTAATTCACCAAAGAAACTGTGTACAAGTAGAGAAAGGGTCTGAACTCCAAAGCAAATCCACTTATTTGATCCTACAGGCGCACAACAAAATACCCATTTAAGGTTGCAATCCTATGCATGCCTACATGGAACTCAGTGGGAATTCCTTCTGGGAAGGCCTACATAGGATTGCTCTGCTCATCCTATGTATATGTATATGCATATGTACACACACACACACACACACACACACACATTTAATCAGCCTTTCCTTTTGCAAAGAAACGGAAAATCCCTCCAAAAAGAAAGGAAGGGGTTTCCCTAGGGTGACCATATGAAAAAGAGGACAGGGCTCCTGTATCTTTAACAGTTGCATAGAAAAAGGAATTTCAGTAGGTGTCATTTGTATATATGGAGAAACTGGTGAAATTCCCTCTTCATCACAACAGTTAAAGCTGCAGTAGCTATACTAGAGTGACCAGATTTAAAAAAGGGCAGGTCACCTGCAGCTTTAACTGTTGTGATGAAGAGGAAATTCCCCCAGGTTCCCCATATATACAAATGACACCTGCTGAAATTTCCTTTTCAATACAATGGTTAAAGCTACAGGAGCCCTGTCCTCCTTTTCATATGGTCATCCTAGGTTTCCCTACCTCAACCCCAGGCTCAGCTACTCTGTTATCCATTTGGCACTCCTACGAAAAAGAGCATCTTCAGACGGAGGGAAATTTAAGCTACAAGAGCCCTGGCTAGCGTGACCAGATACAAAAGAAGGCAGGGCTCCTGTAGCTTTAACTGTTGTGATGAAGACAGAATTTCACCAGGTGCTGCATGCATACAAATGAGACTTGCTAGAATTCCTTTTTCTATACAACTGTTAAAGATACAGGAGCCCTGTCCTCCTTTTCATATGGTCACCCTATGGGAATGTATTGCCCCTTTAATAGAAGATGAAGGCCTCAGTTCCACATTCCATGCTGACTTGGTAAAGCCATCTAGGGCTTACAACTTAGGACTTCCCCAAGGAGACAGTTTGTATTCACTAAGTTATGAAGCCTGCTCATTCTCACGCTCTCCACCTGGCACAGAAAATATCAGCTGTCTCCACCTTGGGGTACATTCATGTTCACCACAGGAAACTGATATGAGAAAATCACTTCTTGATGATGTCATCAGACCAAAATGGGAATCAGCCCAAACTAGAGGGATAACGCTCATAAAGAGGAAGGGAAACAATACTAATTAGGGTTTTGAAATACAGATCCATATTTCTGTTCAACCTGAAGTGTTTATGAGACCATGCACCAGAAAAGTTCAGACTATCTGCATCCCATGCAATGGCACTTCACTGTGCAGCTTAATTAGTTTTGCAGTGACTCATTGGCATGATTAAATTGGGAAGGATTTTTTTTAATTTCTTCCTCGTAATGAAACCATTAACAACAATAACTAAAAAAGAAAAAAAGAAAAGAAAGAAAGGAATTTATATAACCCTGAAATATTATTCTTTTCTGGGTGGACCCTAATGAGATGAGGGTCAAGGTGGAGGGGGGAGTTGAGCGTTGGGTTTGTATACTCAAGAAACAAGCATAAAACAAGCATAGATGTATAACCTTAATTGTACTCTGAAACACTAAGGTCAAGACACCTGTGATCTATTCCAATGGCTACATCTCTGCAGGGACACCCTAAATTAGGGGTGGGCAGAATTATGGCTTGCAGGATCTATTTTGCTTTATACAAGAGCACTGAGGACTTCCAAACAAAGCCAGGCAGTAGTGGTTTATAAAAGTAGTGACAACTGTTTAGGCCCAGGACACACTCCGTATACAGTTTTCAACCCGTTTTCAAAGTGTTATATCCTGCTTGGTGTAGAGACACAAAATGGTGGCTCAGGGTGCGGAAGGAGTTCTCTGTTGCACCCTATCAACCCTACACCGGGTTATAAACAATTCTATGAGTTACTAGACAGCAGTGAATGATCTCCCCGACGAGGCCCGCCTGGCGCCAACATTGTTATCTTTTCGGCACCAGGGTAAGACTTTTCTCTTCCAGGCAGTTAACAACATATGCTGAGTTTTTAATTGACCCCAGAATAGTTGTTTTAAATCGATATTGTTTTTAAATCGTTATTGTTTTTATGCTTTTGATGGGTTAAAATTTTTGTATATCTGTTTTTAATGTTCATTGTTTTTAACTTTTGTAAACCGCCCAGAGAGCTTCGGCTATGGGGTGATATATAAATGTAATAAAATAAATAAATAATAAGTAAATAATAAAAGCAAAGCTCAAAAGAGAGCTTTGGCTATTGGGCGGTATAAAAATGTAATAAATAAAATAAATAAAATAAAGCACCAATCAGTAATCTGGTGTGGCAGATGAAGAACACTGAGGCTGGGAGAAAAAGAATTAGCCTAAGGCCAGCCATGGCAGAGATTTTCTCTCTCTCTTGCAGCTTTACTTGCTCCTATCAGAGTCCAAAAGAGATTGATGGCAAATCCCCCAGAGATCTACCAGTAGACCCTGATCTCCTGCCTGTCTACCCCTTTTCTAAATGCCCTCAGGTAGAAAAAGCAAACCACCCGGCCCTGCTAGTTGGCATAGGAGGCGAGGCAGGAGGAAATTCAGAGTCTGTTTTCACTCACTTGGTCAGAATTATCTCGGTGAGCGCTCCAAAGCAGACAGCTGCTATGTGGAAAACGAGGGTGGGAGGAGGATCCTTAAAAGCAATCATCATTTGATAGACCAGAAGAGGAATGGTGACCATTACTGCCAAGACTGAACAGCAGACGACCCACTTGCGCCATCGCCACACCAGGACTCTCCAGGGCGATTTTTTCTCAAGTTGGTACTGGGGAGAAACAAACCATAAATATAAATATATACGAGAAAAGGAAAGAAAACCAAGCGGACTTAAGGCTGTGAAATGATGAGCATTAGCCACTAATCGTTTAGAGCAGAAAACCAAAGGAGTGATTCACATTGGCCCATAAATACATGAATAGCCGTTGAAAGCTGGTTTGATTTTCACAAAGGGCTTTAAGCAAATATCAACTTGTTTGTTCATCTTGAGCAATGCGTTTATGGCAGGAGGATGCATTAAACTTTAACCTACGCCTGCGTGCGAGATATTTGGGAGTTTTAAAGATTAAGACAAGAGGCAATAATGTATACCATTTATGCAGAATGGCCTTGAACTACCTGTAACAGATTGAGATACAGTTATTGCATATTCACACTCTGAATCTTCATCCTGTCAGAAGCTAACAGGGAAGGCGCGTCACCGGAGATAAAGACTTAGAGGGCCCAATTCAGCAGCTGCTCTCCTGCCTTCATAAACCTGTCTTTGCCTTGAATCATTTTCAATATATATATATATCTGTATAAAATGGCTCGAATCTACACCCGGATTTCTGCGGAAGTAAATTGGCATTATTTCACCACTGTAAATCCACGGACTGTTGCAAGAGACAGGCTACTACGAGAAGGCATGCAAGGCAATAATCGTTCCTCAGGGCTCAGGAATGCTACATTGGCCTAGAATCCTAGGGGAAAAGAGAGAAAAATCTCACAGGCAGGTGTCCTAAAGAAGGAGCAATAGGGGCACCCCAAATGGGCTCCCACCAGGAAGCCTGCTGAGCAACTGATGATCAAAGAGCAGTTCTGCAGCATCCTGAGCCCCATGTACCATGCTGTGACATAGCAGAACCAATCCTGTAAATCACCTTGACAAAGAATGGTCTCATAAAGGATAAGCTGGCTGCTGAACCACTGCTTATATAAAAAATCCCACTGTGAAACATCTTAAGCATCATGCTTAAAGGGAGTAGCAACTGGTAATCATAAAAGACAAGAGTGGGCAACCTGTGGCCCTCCCAATGTTTGGCCTTCAACTCTAATCAGTTGCAGAGACAGTGGTGAGGGAGGATTGTAGTTGTAGGCCGAAACATCTGGAGGGCCATAAGTTGCTCTCCCCTGATACAAGAGCTTGGCTCTGATGGGTTGGTGTAACCAGAAAGGATGCAGTGGAAAGTAGGGAAGATGTATAGGTGTATCTACACAGAATACCAGCTCCGTGGTACTTCGATTCTTGCCAAGTTATGTCTGTTTTGTTCTTGGGCTGCTCTCCTGAACTAATTTTAAAAATTCTGTTTAAGTCTGTCAGCAAGCACGGGTTGTGTTGCTCTTGTACAGTTTAGATTCTTCAGGTTGGATTCCCCCCCATCTGCAAGGTAGGTGGAATGAATGACAAAGTTATTGCTTTCTCCCAAGGCCTCTTGCATTATAATATACCCTACTGCGATGGGTCAAGATAGTCAGGTGGCTACTAGGAGGAGGGCTTTCTCTGTTGTGGCACCCCAGCTGTGGAATGAGCTCCCCAGAGAGGTTCGCCTGGTGCCTACACTGTATTCTTTCTGTCGCCAGCTGAAGACCTTTTTATTTTCTCAGTATTTTAACACCTAATTTAACTTAAATTTAAACTTTGCTGTTTTAATTCCGTATTTTAATCTATATCAGTTTCTGCTGTGTGGTTTTATCCTGGTTGTGCTTTTTATATTGTATTTTGTATTTGTGTTTTTAGATCTTTGGTTGTTTTGTTGTGCTTTTCATGGTTTTAATTTTTGTGAACCGCCCAGAGAGCTTCGGCTATTGGGCGGTATAAAAATGTCATAAATAAATAAAAAATAGTCCACAGGAAAATTGAAATTTCCTAGAGCTGAAATATACCCCCACCCCACCCCCACATGAATTCTCCTTAAAATCCTTCCCTGAACATTTCATTTGTTTGTTTGCTTCTTTGTTTATTAAAACATTTGTAACCGATCCTATATCATTGGGATCTCAGGCCAGCATACAGATAAAATCAAACAGTATAAATCAATGAATAATGTACACCACTAAAAACGTATTAAACCATTAACAAGCTAAAACCAGTACAAAATTTAAATTAAAAACAATTAAAACTATCTGCAGCTTTATCCCTCAAAGGCTTTGATCAAAAGCCATGTTTTAACTTTTTGCCAAAACGAAGCCAGTGTTGGCACTAGTCAGGCCTCCAAGGGGAGGGCATTCCACAACCAGGGTAACGCAACAGAAAAAGCCCTCTCCATTGCCCCACCATAATGTATGCCTCGCTTCGGTGGGACACAGAGGAGGGCTCTTCCAACAGATCTCAAAGCTGAACATTTTCATGTCAGATATTTTCTGAATGTGCAGATAGTCAGATAGTCAACATCAACATTTGACTGCTAATGATTTTTCAGTAGCAGCTGACAGTATTTGGCAGCTGACATGCAGTAGCACTCAACATTATACAGGTTCAGACATGCACCAGATCAACATCCAGCTTATCTGGTGTGATGGCATGGAATGCTGCAACCTAGGGCCAATCTACACCAAGCAGGATATAACACTTTTAAAACAGTATGAAAACTGTATATGTAATGTGTCCTGGGCCTGAACAGTTGTCATAACCATTATAAACCATTATAAGCAGTAGTGTAGATGCTGCCCTGGATGAAGCTAAGTGGGTCTAGGCCTGGTCAGTTTCTGGAAGGGTGACTACCACGGAACCCCATGTACATTGATTCCTGCATTGAGCAGGGGGTTGGACTCGATGGCCTTGTAGGCCCCTTCCAACTCTATGATTCTAACATTGGACAATATCTGACAAAAATGGCCATAAGTAGTATTTGACAGTATGCTAATACATGACATGCAGTAGCAGACAAGAAGTCACTCAATGCAGTAGCATAGTCAGTAAATTTGTCCTAATGCTGCTTATTCATTTAACCAGTTAAGAAACATCCTGTGAATATGCAGAACAAAAGCACAAACAATTGTTTCTGAGTGGTGAGGGATGTCCTCTTTGGAAATGTGTCAAATTCTGAATTGAAAAATCCAAATTTTGAATTTGAAAAATTAGCGGATTTGAAATTTTCTAGAATGTTGTTTAAATTTCCACCCATCTCCTCTCTCACTAGCCACGAAGCAGTTCAAACTTTAAAAAATTAGTCCAGTCTAGAAGATGTTCACATTTACTAATTGCTTGGCAAGTCAGAAGAGAGGAAGCATCAAAGCTGTTGAGCCACTTTTCCCTGAACACGTTATCATATGGCCTGCTGACTTATTTATTGATTACATTTTCATCCCACCTTTCTTCTTGGGAGTTCAAACCAGTATGCATGGTCCTCCCCATTTTATCCTCACAACAAACCTGTGAGAGTTGGTGACTGGCCCGTCACCCAGGAAGTTTCACACCTGAGTGGGGATTTGAACCTGGGTCTCCCCAGTCCTAGTCCAAAACTCTAAATGCTACACCACACTGGCTCTTCATGTTTGGATGTTGTAAGTTCAAGAAGATTGTCCTGACTTGAAAGACTGTTGGGATAAAATGGTACCTTATTGTACACAAAGCTTGATGCAATTATATGCAAAGCTGTGCAAAAGCACGGGAAGAGAGTTTGAGGCTTTTAGCAAGCTAGATGATAGTGAAGGACCGTGGGAGGTGCAGTTCAGGAAGGTCAAGTACATTACTACACCCAGTAGCCTGTCATTTTCTTTGAAACTTTAAAAAGCAATAGACTAACCACTGATGAGAGGACCTTTGGGACCGAGGCAATGCTCTGTAGCCTTTGTCTCTGCTTAACTATCACATTTTTAAAAATGTATTCTTTTAAAAAAATCTGACTTGACACCATTTTATATTTAAACAGGTAGCCTTTCCTTAAATGGTCATCACCAAACTCTGCCCCCCAATTTTTAAAATTATTATTATTATTATTATTATTATTATTATTATTATTATTTTCTTTCTTTCTTTCTTTCTTTCTTTCTTTCTTTCTTTCTTTCTTTCTTTCTTTCTTTCTTTCCCTGTGTTGCTATGTGATTATAAAAGAAATAAAAATGCCATGAGAAATGACACCAAATAAGAGCTTTCTGGAAACAGACAACATTTAACTATTGCAAGATTATTGGTCTATGCCATTGTAGTAAAGCATGCCACAATTGCTGCAGTTCATAGCTGTGCTCCTGATAGGCTATATGACTCACACACTGCGATTAGAGAAAAATACAGGTGGAGTGAAATATCCATAACCCGTGTTTAGGTTTATACATGGCTTGCAGCTAGTCAGTGTTTAAAGCACATTTACCCTGAGCGCAGTATGGCTTGTACAGACAACCCAGGAAAGTAAATACTAATATCTGTTTGTACTATGTGAGGAAACACCCAGCAAACAACTTTGTCCAGCTGGAACAAAAGTGGTCGGCTATGCACCTCATGGAGGTTAGTTAAGTGCACCATATCAAATGCTCACAAAGCAAGGCATCTTTCACTGCAGAAGTACTATTATTTAGGTTTCATTAAAAAACAGAAAGAGAGACAGAGACAGAGACAGTCAGGTGGTTCTTAGTGAGCTAAAGAGAAGTGTATCTGATGCCTTTAACTGAACAAACATCACAGCAATGGCGCCACAATACTTTTCTTCTAAAAGGAGTGTCCCTGTTCCCTTTCTAACACATCAGAAAGCTCAGCAGATTGCCAAACAGGCAATCTGCAGACCCTTTCAGCAGGATTTCCCAGCAATGGACATCCCTACCACTAAGTGGTAACCAAGGAGGAGGGGAGGCTTACTTCTTTATGAACACAGAAAACACAGGAAGCTGCCCATTGATGCACCTAGCTCAGTGTCTGGTTGCGGCTCCCCAGGCTTCTAGACAGGGGCCTTTCCCAGCCCTACCTGGAGATCATGGGAATTGAAGCGTGGACTATTTGCAGGTAAAGCATGTGCTCCACCAGTAAGCTGCCCCTTCCACTAGCAGTTACGGAGAAGTGAGGAGCATGGGTAGCCAAGTGAGAAACACTTCTCTTCCTCAGCCATCAATATACAGGACACTAAACCTGCCATCAGAAGGTATGTATGTTTGTTTATTTCAGTGGTGGGAAACCTTGGGCCCAGGGGTCAAATCTTGTCATTCTGGGGTATCAATCCAGCTGTCTGGGATTGGCCAAGCCCCCTTCCCCTGGTCCTACCCCTTCCGCCTTCCCCCAATCACCAATCATTTGGTGGTTTCCCATCTTTTGTGCAACGTTTTACCCATTCTAAAAGGTTGAAATGGCTCTCCAAAGACTTTGTTATTGGCAGTAAGATCTGTAAGCTACACTATTTGGTTTTTCATATCAGAACAGCCACAGAACTGTCTCCTATCTGAGGAAATAATTTAGGGTGACCATATGAAAAGGAGGACAGGGCTCCTGTATCTTTAACATTGAAAAGGGAATTTCAGCAGGTGTCATTTGTATATATGGAGAACCTGGTGAAATTCCCTCTTCATCACAACAGTTAAAGCTGCAGGTGCCCTGCCCTCTTTTAAATCTGGTCACTCTAGTATCGCTCCTGCAGCTTTAACTGTTGTGATGAAGAGGGAATTTCACCAGGGTCTCCATATATACAAATGACACCTGCAGAAACTCCCTTTTCAATGTTAAAGATACAGGAGCCCTGTCCTCCTTTTCATATGGTCACCCTAAATAATGACCACTTAAAAAAACCCAAAACAGTTAATTTAATGCAATAGAACAATGATGAAAAGGCCAAGTGACCTCTGTCAGGGATAATGCTGAAGATCCATTTTCCCACTGGTGCACTGTGGGTTCCAGTGGCTAATGGGAACAATTCTGGTTAAATGGCCAATTGCACTGAAGGAGGAGTCTTTTACTAGAATTCATAGGACTTTAGTGGCAGTTACACCGAACACTGCAGGCTTTAATTAATTATCATTTGGGGCCTATCACTGTCTGCTTCCTTATTTGTAACTAATCACATATGGTGGTGGTGGTGATGATGATGATGATGATGATGATGAAAATCACAAACAATTCCAGGCTTCTCTTTCATGATTGTTAGTTCAATTAGACAATCCCGTAGTAAAAAGACAATGCGGCGTCAAGTACACATGAAACAAAAGGTTTTTCTGACTAAGGCCATGGCTAGACAACGGGGGGGTGGAAGGCAACCATCTTGTGATTTTATGATCGCGAGATCATTGCCCTCATCTACGCGTCACACACGACATCGCAGCTGCCATTTTGAATTTGGTTTTCTTAAAGGAGAAGGAGCGCACGAGCGCTCCACTAAAATTGTAAAGTTTTTTTAAAAAACAAACAAACAAACCTCGCGCTCCCCCACCCCACCCCCAATGGGCACAGAGCTCCTGAGGAGCTCCATGCCTGGTTCCCGGCTCTTCACATTACTCACGAGGAGCTGGGAGGAAACCGCGATGGCGGGCCACATGTTCCACGGTCTCAGGATCATCCCGAGACCATTGAAAAATTGAAATTAATGGGTAGGGCGATATCCTGGGGACAGGGAAGGATGATCCCTCCCTGCTCCCGGGATGCCTTGTGTGTCATGTGGACGCACAGGGACAATCCCGGGATGATCCCTGGGATATCGCCCTGTCTAGCCATGGCCTAAGACACAGCCTAAGATCCACAGACAAAGTGGGTATAGATGCCAAAGCGATCCACTGATTAGGCAGACTGGGACAATCCAGTTCCTTATTCCATTCCTTCTTAAACCTTGTATATCATATTTATTCACCAATAGCAAACAATTATAGACATGGATAGTGGGTCGCTTTGCCTGACCAGCCTCAATAAGTGCTTCCAATAATCACAAAGACTCCCATGCCATCCAGATACCAACAAATGCTGGTATTGGAAGTCTTGCGCTTCAGCCATAACTTAACAAATCGTATTTGGCATGCAAGATAGAAAATGACAAAACTCATCATCGGCACCCACCAGTGATCCAAAGTAAAAATCACCTTATCTGCCCATGTCCGCCACAAAAACATTTTCTTACCAATTTTAGATCTGGATTGCCTCATAAAGGTCAATTTAGCATGAGAAAATTGATTTAAGTGTAATTGACATGACATTACAGGCTACACATCTCTAACTGTAGATACAGTGGGAGGGACCCTATGCGTTCTTTTATGTCTAGAACCTAATGCCATCCATTTAGAGAGTGGAACCAGACAAGAAGATTCCAAAACTTACCAAGTTGGAAGTTCTCATACCTCTCCTGCTTCCTAAGGGTATCTTGTTGCCCACAGTTGGAAACAGGAAGCTGGACTACTTTGTCTCTTCCAGCAGAGCAATTCCTAGGCTGGCCATCAAGAATGGAAGTGGGGCAAAACAATATTAATAGCTATTTGACAAGATCCCATTTCCTCCACAATGGCTAGATCAGGGATGGGCAACTTGTGGACCTCCAGATGTTTTGGCCTACAACTCCCACGAGTCACCATCATTGGGTATGCTGGCAAGGATGGATGGGAACGGTAGGCCAAAACATCTGAAGGTCCATCTGAAGGTCCACAAAATTCCCACCCCCTGGGACTGAACAGCAGGAAAAAGAATTTGAACACAAGATACTAGTCTGCATTGACTAAGTTTTTACAGCAAATGGATCATTTTCCTAGTGTCGTTTCTTCACTATAGTACTCTTTGGATACAGATTTGTCAAACTTAAAAATGAAGGAGATTAATCTGGATCTAAAGATCAAAGAGCAAGGAAAAGGAATGTTGCAAACCCATTTACTCTCCTCCAATTACTATTATTACTTTGGCCTGAATCTACATAATTGTTTGAAATGCACATTTTTGCTCAGAAGTAAGTACCTTCTGAGTTCATTGGAGTCTTACTCGATGGTAAGTGTGTTTGGCCTATATCAGAATTAACCAAGAAGAGAAACATAAAGGTCAAGACTCCATAAACTTGCAACCAGGCTCTATCAGCTGGCACCTGAGACGCACACATTTGGCGTTACAACATTTTGTATGTGTTTTTTAAGAGCATGGCCTGAAGCTTCGCTCGCATGAGCAATCCTACAGTTCCATGTCCATCTAAGTGCTTGTTTGATGGAGGCAAAACAACATCTGTAGGTTTCAAAGCGTTTACTGAAAACAACATGGGGCTTGGGAACCATAGGCAGAAATATGAAAAACATCCTGAGTAGGATTTTTCTGTAGGCATCGAGTGATGTTATTATGCCTGCAGAGAACTTAAAGCCCATTCAAATGTTCTTTGAAAATATTGCCGGCAAATGTGTACTGTACACCCCTGCATTCTTTCAGTGCATCCTAGTTGGGGCACTTCTGAATTTGACTTCCTGCGTGTGCAGTCAGATACACAGGAATTAGATTGAATTATATGAAGCTCTCCATTCACCAACTGCTTCCTCCCCCCGTTTTTTTCTCCTTGATGCTTTGTGGACTGTTTTGCTGCACTGGAAGAGTCGTGACCCTCTCTCCCCTGACACTTGGACACAATTTATACTGCCTATTTTACCCTTGGCGAGACTCACAGCTGGTCTGCATGATACCCCATATCGTTTTTATGATAAATGAATGCCTTTCTTAAAGTATCTTGGTCCTGCTACAGTAAACGATACGCTGCCTCCGAGGACAGAAGAGCTTCTATTAGATGCTGCTATTACCCGGCCTTTTCTGGTTTAACCAACCCCCCCTCCCTCTGTTACTTTCTTTGTTCTACTTTTGATATTCCTCCCCCCCACACACACTTTTTTTTCTATCTTGGCTTATATTGTGATCTTATCTACCGCCAGTTGGTTTGGGGCTCGTGTTTCTAGGGATTTTCATTTCCCGTTTGGCTTGTTCTCCAGATAATTTGTCGTAATCTTTCAGTATACTTGGAAAGGTATTGAAGCGCTGTCCTGTCCCAAAGGCAGCGTTCCATAAAACAATAAAATAATAGCAATGCTATTTTGATTTTTATAGAAATCCTCCCCACTCCCTCCACCTCCTACCAATGCGATCAGGAAATGTTGAAACCATTGTCACACAAACTGGTTAAAGTTTTCAGGTGTTTCATGAGACGGAGGAGAGGTGAAAGGAGTTGAATGTCAGGATAAAAATGAGTTCCACATGGGAGCCCCCCCTAGTCACAACTAAATGGCCACTGGCTGATTTAAGGTTTCATGGTGACTCTCGCAATGGCAGAAGGCATCTGAACATGGACACCACCAAGAAACACATTTCAGATCATGGCTATTACAGGAAAAAACCTTCACAACAACATGGCTCTATTATGTGGGAAGAGACTATCAGTTACTGAAAGATCACCTTTTCCCATATTATCATCATCATCATCATCATCATCATCATCATCATCATCATCATCATATTTATTTGTATCTCGCCTTTTGCCCAATACTGGGCCTCATATATGTGCCTACCTGGCTTGGAAGACCTTCAGGAGAAGCTCTTTTCTCAGTGCCACCACCATCAGAGACACATTTGGTGGGGACATGAGAGAAGGCCTTCTTGATGGCTCCTCCTAGCCTCTGGAATTCCCTGCCAAGTTTGGCTAACTTGGCTCATTCTCTGCTGTCTTTCTGTTGGCAGGCAAATACATTTTTATTCAAGCAGGACTTTGGCATGTAAACTGGTTTTGATGAAGTGGGTTCTTTTGGGTTGGGCAACATCTTTATTTCTTTTATTGTTTGGGGTTTTTTAATTATATTTTTCATTTATTTGTTTTCATGATTGTTTTAACTATGTCTTATTTTAATCTTGGCTCTTATGATTGCTAATCGCCTTGAGCACCACTGTTTATTTGGTTGGAAGGGTGAGGTTTAAATCAAACCAAATCGATAAAGGAAGTAAGGGCCACAAGTGTCTCGCATCTTTACCCAACAATAGTATGGCCAAAACTCCAGGCTACTGACATTGTAAAGGAAACTTAGCCACTTTAATATGGGCATCATTGCTTAGAACATTATTAGATACTGTCCTTTTTTCTGGGGAAACTGCACAACCGTCACTGATCCATTAAAGACAACATCATCTCTGCAAGCACTTCCATTGTCCATAAACCACTGTTTCTCAGTCAGGCACAGTGTCAGAGATAAGCATGTTTGGGCAACACTTGAGGGCCTACATCCTGATAAGAACACCTTGCTCCTCCTTTTCACCACTGCAATCTACTTGTTCACCTGCCTCTTGTTCTGGCCCAGATAATGGTTGTGATAAAAAAGAGGAGCAGTAGATTCAGGTTGTGCAGAGGGATGCAAGGGGAAGGAGAAAGTCCTGTCGTACATGGGGGCTTCTGCTAGTGTGACCCTGGATTTAACCCTGTGGAAACACACCTTTGCAATTCTTTGCCACTTGCTGGACATTGGGGTTATTCCCTTTCACAAATGCAGCCTTTCAGAAGGGCTATTCAGAAGCAGCTCCCTGTCCTGGTGTATACTTAACTTACAGAGGGGAAAGCAGGGCAGCAATTGCCAGCCTTATCCATGACATCAGCATGTTTCCCAACCCTGCTTCCACGGTTCATACATTCAGCAGAACATTAGGAGGAGGGAGCTACATCAGGGGGTAGGCAACCTTTTGGGGCACATTGGCAATTTGAGAAATTGTCCTGGGCACTACCACAAAATGGCTGCTATAGGAGGTGTGGCAATTTCTTTTCCTGCTTTTCCAATACATAACCGCTAGGTAGCACTGTGGTATAGTGGAATAGCACAAATACACAAAGAGAAAATCATGCTTTCTTTTGCTTTCACAATTAAATGCTATATTTCCCGTACTCTTATAAAAAACCAATGCCAAGAGTGCTGGTTAGAGGTGAAACTGGAGGATCATGTCCTTATCTAAAGAACCTGTAAATTAGTGTGAGTAGGGTGCATGATAAATGCCTCATGTAGAAAAGCGCTTGGTATACATTTACCATGATAAGTAACATTGGAAGCTAGTCAGGTCAGAATATGTGTCTATATAGCTGAGTATTGACTACTCTGGTTGTTAGCAGCTCTTCAGAATCTCAGGAAGACAACAGTCTTTCCCATCTCCATCTAACCATCTGTCTATCCATCCATCATCAATGTATTTATCATTTGCTATCTAACCCTATTAGAAATGCCAAGGACTGAACCTTGAATTTGGTGCAGGAAAAGCAAATGCCATGCTTCTTAGACGAGTCAAAAACTGGGACATGAATTCTGATTTATAATATGACCAGCACTCCAGCTGCACAGGATATAGCAAGCCAGAATACAGGGGTAGGTTTTTTCCCCCCTTCACACATTCTGGGAGGGGGATGTGTAATAATGTGACTAGCCACACCTGCACTCACAGTGCCAATTAGGGAGCTGGGGTGGAGAAAAGGGGCAGCAGAGAAATCAGATATCATCTGGAGTTGGTTATAAATTGGCCATAACATTTACTGGTTACAGCTAACACACTTTCGACATGGCATAGGGCAAGGATCCAGTCATAGGGCAGCCTGACTGTTGGCCCATTCAGCGCTACAGCCCATGGAATGGAGTTATGTTGGGAGTGGGTATGCTGGAGTTATGCTAGAAGTGAGAGTCTCACATCCACCATGGCATGGACTGATAATATGGGTCAGAGAGGGAACTCCCTCTCCCAGGTCCATTCTCAAGCTCCGCTCCCAGGAACCAAACAGCAATGCTGACTCGCCTGTAAGAATGCGATTCCAGCCACCGCCCTCCACCCACACTTAATACCACAGCGCAAATGGGTAGCCCAGTCAGTGGGGACCAAAGCTTGTGACAAAATAGTGAACTAAGTGGCACTGACTTCTGAGAAGACATGTACAGGATTCAAGTGTAAACCAACCTCCCCAACCTAGTGCTCTCTAGATGTGTTGCACTGCAACTCCTGTGTTATGTAATATGGGGAAGACAAAAATCATTTTCATCATTAATTTTAAAATAATCTTTACACATTAAAATATTAGGTGCTAGCTCTGCCTTTGATGTCACACTGTTGAACACGTAAGAAAAATCCTCTACGTTAGTCCCCCAACACCATATATCGGATATTCAATAAACAGAAAATCTATGCCATGTGTTGAAAACTAATTTTAACGTCTGAAGAACTGTCTGGATTAGGTATTCAAGATTCATTCATTGTTGCTTCATTTGGTTTAAGACAGTCTATTTAAAGTGATGCACTCTTTTGGAGTTCCTTGATGGATCACATATCTTAATGCTTGAAAACATCATATTTTAGAACAGTTGTGGGCAGAAAACAGATCTACCTTGACGTTTTTGGACATCAACTCCCAGCATTCCTGATCACTGCTCATGCTGGTAGGGGCTTTTATGAGTTGAACTCCAAAACATCTGGAGATCTACATCTGCTTGCCCTTGCTCTGGAACAGCCTTCCCCAACCTGTTGCCTGTCAGATGTGTTGGGTTGCAACTCTCAACATGAGATGCTCTAAAAAAGAGAGGAGTAGGTTGTTTGTCATCAGTTTTCCACAACCACACAGTCACCTCTGCATATCATATTCTCCATTCTGGCCTCATGGTTTATCTGCTGGGAGAATGAGAATTTCACTGGCACTTTCTGCCTCCTTAGTGAGGATGTGGCATTAAGTCTTGTGAGCCTTAATACCCAATTTCCCTGCTTTTTGGTGCTTGATTTAAATCTCTAGAGCCTTAACATTGTTTTGTAAACCATAGGGTTTTTGTTTAATGAATTTCATGGCTTTGTGTAACAGATGACTAAATATTATACAGTTGACAACCAAGCTAGTGTCAGCCAGGATGTTACACCATCTTGACATCCAATATAAAATCTAAGTCAGTGGTATGCGTTCAACCCACTTTTCAAATTAATAAATGAGCCCCAGAAGTAATGCTCTGATGATACTCATTTGAACTTTTCAATAACCAGTGTCCAGAGATAAAAGCTTTCTATCACTTCCTCATGAAAAGGAAACATTTCATGTTCTGTGTCTGTATTTGGAGACAACCTGAAAAATTGTTCTACTGGAATTAAAAATCCTTGATTAATTCTGGAAGCACACAAGTTATTAAAATAAGTTACAGTTTACTATGTTAATTATTATAGCTCATTTTATGCTACATGTTTTTTCTTCCTGTTTGGATCTCAAAGTAGCAGATTGTGATCAAGTTTGTGGTCAAGTTTCAAGCCTGCACAGGCTGCATTTCCATCCCTAGATATTTACTCAAAAGTAAGACCCATTGAGTTTCCTTGGTTTTTGAAAAGCAACATACTTGCTTTTAGACCAGTCTCAGTACTCTATGAGTGCTATGTATGCCTGCTCTGTCTGTCCCTACAGTTTCGTGCAAGGCCCAGCCTGGGGAGGTCAGTAAATTGAACCCAGGGGTGGAGGGTGGGATTCCATCAAGTTCAGCTGAGAGCGGTTGCTGTAGAACATGGACCTGCCAGGAGTGGTGAGGCCAGGTTTCTGGCAGACCCAGCCAGGCAACTTTATGGCCTGTTAGTACCCCTGTTTGGTAGTCTGCAGGAGCACCTGCCTCATAAAGCAAATGGCAGCATGAGACCTGTTATTATGGTCTGCCATTTTGTTTGTCTTTAGTAGTCTGTAGTCCAGACCTCTTCAGAAGGAGGAATAGTGTTAAGTGGTTGGGGTCAGTCTAAATTATCTCCAGAGATACCTTACTCAGTCCCTCTGCTCGCAAAAAGATTGAGGATTTCCCTCAACTTTGTAACACTTGAAGTTACTAGGCCTGTTGAAAATAGATTTTAAAACGTAAGCAGTAAAACAGTGAATACTTCTCTTAACTTGTTAAACCAATGAAAACATGCCACACAAGAAGTCTTAAGATATGAATGGTTTATAAAGAAAAGTAAATGCAAAAGAACATCAGATACAGAAGTGACATGAGAAACATGCAATGATTAGAAAGCAAATACATGTGTACACTATGCAAAACACACTACAGTTTAACTGTTTCTATTAGAAAAACAGTGTGACTAGGCCGAAAGCAATGTTGTAGGCCCAGAAGCACTTTGAAAGGTTTCAAAAATGTACTTAAAACTTACACTGGCCCAAACAACTTAAAAGAAATGTTTGAAGCTTTCAACTTTATAGCACTATGGTCCAAACTCTTCAAAAAAAGGAAGGGAGCAGCAAAATTGTGTATGGGGTGGGGGATTAAAAGGGTATAGCTACCCATTCTAAGGAGAGATCTGAAGACCAGGTTATCATGGATCCAGAGGAAGGTTGAAAGAGATTTCTCCTAGAATCCAGGGTGTAGAACTTAGTAAAGTCCAGGTAGGGAAAATTATTCCAAGTAGAGAGTGCCACATTATGAGCTTCCATAGGCTTTCATTAGCAATAAAAAATATTTTTAAAAAACCAAAATTTGATTTTAAAAAAACTAAAATTGGATTTTTTAAAAAAGAAAATCCATTCCACCTAGTAGAGTAGAAAGGGAGTCTGGAAACGGTAACACATGGCGGCCATCCTGGCTCGGCCGGAGGTGAGCACAAATGGTTGCCAATACTTTTTCTGAAACACTTTTGCGTGACCAAGTTTTTCTTCTTTTTTTCTGATAACTGCCCTTTCTCCCTCAATCTTTAACCAATCTTCCTGAAATTTTCAGGTTATGTAAAATAGGCATTTCTTTCCAGCATTTCTTTCCAGGTTATGTAAAATAGGCATTTCTTTCACGAAGATTGATGCAAATATTTCAATGTTATGAATGTTAGACTGATCAACCCCCCAATCACCCTTTTATAATGGTAGAATGCTTCCCCCCCCTTTTGAACCTTAACTAAGACTGCACAGCCTATTTAAAAAGTTTTAATATAAAGGGGGCATGGATGAGAAATATGCCTGGCAACAAAGTGAACATGTGCTTTTTCAGTGAGTTCCTATTACATGAGGGGAAGGAACTAGGACACAACCTTTTTTGCCCATCAGGATTTAAAATATAAATGTGTGCTTCTGCATGATTGCAATCATGCAACAGACTGTTTTTGGAGAACTGTTACTATAAGACATCTCCAGTCCCTTAAACTGATATGCAACCAAGTGTTGTAAAGGCTAATGTGGGAACAAACCCTAGAAGCAAGGACAACACTTGATTTTGCCCATAAATGGAACGACATGCACACTTTATTATGTACTGTGAGCATGGGATCATACACAATGATGTTCAGCAGCCCTTGATGCTTGCAAGCTCTGACCCGAGTGGATGTTTCCCTTTGTAATTCTGCAAGAATGTCTGAGCCTGATTAGCAATTATGCATGATAGCCGATCAAGTAATTAAATTATATACACTTTTCTTCTGGGATGGAAGAATGCTCATGTTTCACAGGATGTCTGCAAGAAAAGGTCTGTTAGGTTGTGCAATTTCTTCCCCACACAATTCCTGCTGATGAAGTTATTGTGGAGAAAGTCTCCTTTGACTCCCTTATAATTCCAGCAGACCCATATAATTTCAGAGGACCCCATCCCTCAAAAAGCATTGTTCTCTTTGCCTTCGGACAGAAAATGGTTCTGATAGTTTTATTTTAAAGTTTGATTGAGCCAATGCACATAAACTGAACCCTCGTGAAATGCATGTATATTTCCACTTGTGGAAAACAGAAAATCCTGTCTCTCTTTATCACGCTATGTATTTTACTCCGCTAACATGCTCATTTTAGCCAGACTCCAACGTAAGTGCAAGAGGACTTCTGCTCCTCCTCTCCTTCCCCTGGAAGCTTCATGCACTCTATCTCCTAGAGCAGATTGTGAGGGCATACAGAAGGAATTGTCCCTCACTCACTGATCTGCCAATAGAAGCTGTTCCATCAGTGGGGTTGTTGTCCCTCAACAAGGGATTAAAGGCTTGCTACCCCGGCGCGTTAGTAGCCAATCAAACACACGAGGCTGGAGAATGCTCAATGTCATATATGAAATCTGGGCAACCATTAAACAGTTTTGTATGTATCCATTTGGTCAAATAGCCTAGTGAAATGCCTTCCTTAGATCCCGTTTTGTTCCAACTGGATCCCAAGATAAGCAGCAGTCAGGACAGAACAGGCAATGGGTCACTAGTGGGCATATCTGAGATGTTCAAGTCATAGATAGAGGGACAGCAACCACAAGCAGCGGTGTAGTTGTAAATTTTGAAGTGCAAAAGCTCATCTTGAGAACCCCAAGGAGAATCCATAGTAAACATCCCCAGGCGATAGATGGATGGACACACGCACTTATTTATACTCAAAGGAACCAAGGCCACAGCTAGACCTAAGGTTTATCCTGGGGTCATCCAGGGTTCGGCCCTGCCTGAGCACTGGATCCCCTGTGTGTCACCTAGATGAACAGGTTTGACCCCTGGACGATCCAGGGATAAACCTTAGGTCTAGCGATGGCCCAACATGCCGTCATAAAGCACTGACACCCCAAACCAACAAACCCCCAACAAAACCTCGCAACAACAGTTCTGCGCATAGTGACCTGGAAGTAAGCTCTATTGAACTGAGCGGTGCATCGTTCTGATGGCATAGGTTAAACTTGGAAAACGCTTTGAGCTTTAGTGAAAGATCATCAGCCAGCTGAAATGCAACCTTTAGCTTTTAATGAGAAATGCAAACAATCTTGCAAAGCGGTGTTACCATTTAAACTGCTAGCGTGAAGTAGAAACCCTGTCAAGGAAAAGGAAAGAAGCACTCAGCCTCTGCTTAATTATCTTCCTTATTCTCTGACTTCAGTTTACTTCTGCTCTGAAAAAAATATCCAGAGCTGTGCTCTCCTGCATCCACCCTCCACTACAGCAGGGGTGGGCAGAAAGTAGAGCTGCAACTGTTTTGGGCCTCAGCTCCCAGCATTACTGTCAAGGACTTATGGAAGTTGGTTCCAAACATCTGGAGATCTCCCTTCTGCTCACTCCTGCACTACAGCACTGGAAGTGAGGGATCGTATGTTGATTTGAAATAACCAGGCAGACATTGGACTGCAGCCCTATAATTGCGCTGCACAGTTGAATGATGTTGCCTGGATTAGAAACTGGAATGGAGTGAGGCAGCAAAAGAAGGAATGAGGTAGGCATCTTTCCTTAGTTAAGATGACCAGAGACAAAGGAGGACAAGACTACTCTATCTTTAGTTGTTGTGTAGAAGGTGGGATTTTGGCAGGCACATCTTCTCATGTGAAAAATGGCACCTGCTGAAATTCCTTTTATTACATAGCCATTAGAGTATGCATGGTCGGCCCTACAATAAGGTATTATGAGGCAGCCGCCTCTGACAGCAGAGTTTAAGTGGCAAGAAAGGACAGCTTGTTAGTTATTTAATTTGTTTTTATCGTATTTTTACTGCCAGGGGTAGGGAGAGGCACACATTGGCTGGCTTTGGGTACTATGTGCCTTGACTTGGGGGAGGGGTGGATTTTCTGCTCCACCTCCAACAACAAAATGTACAAGGACATGACTAAATGAACATGGAGTGTGGGAGGAGCCAGGATTATGGCAGCTTTCCCCACTCCTCACCTCTGATGTTCATTGTGAAGCTCTGGAGGGACTCTACACAGTGCACATATGTATGCAAGTAGGGCTCTTTCTGTGTAAATGAGACGCCTGGAAAAGAAGGGTTCCCATTAGCATGGACAGAGATCTATGCACATATATTTGCATGTGCACTGGATCTGCTATGAAACCTTCAAAATGAACATTGCGATCCCCTGCTTCTTTTTCCAAACTCACTCACTGAGGGGGATTCCACACGTCGTACTGAGGGCGCTTCCATGCGCCCCCAGTGCACACCCAAAGCGATCGTGTAGCTTGCCTGGAAGAGACGAGGAAGAGGCGTCCTTGCCGCTGCCGCCACCCACCTACCTCCTCGCCGGCCGGGTCGGAGAGCTCGGCGGAAGAAGGCGGGGTGGAGAGCGCCCCGCCTTCTTCGGCCGAGCTCTCCGACCCAGCCGGCAAGGAGGTAGGTGGGTGGCGGTGGCGGCAAGGAAGCCTCTTCCTCGTCTCTTCGAACAGGCAAGCTACACGATCGCTTTGGGTGCGCACTGGGGGCGCATGGAAGCGCCCTCAGTACGACGTGTGGAATCCCCCTGAATGTCTGAAAGGAACCATTCATGTGTGGTAAAATTCTTCTGACCACTCCATGAGATGCTACAGATGACCAAGCTACCTAGGACTGGGAGAACTCACACTGAGGTAGTTTGGTTATCTGTACCAGGGCTTAACCTCTCCGTAACAAAGATGTATGGAATAAGGGGAGTGTGCTGTATACTGAGCTTTATAGAGATGAAACTATTACTGATATTATAGTGGTCTGTTACTGTAAGAATAGAGTCACCACATGCCCTTTCTTGTTAGAGGTTTTCATCTTGAAAATGCACAAGGACAAATCAGATACTTAGTGCTGTTGTTGATAGAAAATACATCTTAATTGGCACATAAATATCGCAGTACAGGCGGAGCTCATTCTACCAGCTTATATCTCCACAGCGATGGTATTTGAGGGTGCTCTATCATGCTGCAGGCACCTCCAGCAATATTTTAATTGCCTACGAACGAAACGGCACATTCCCCAAAGCCCAAGAGAGCGATCTGGGCCAGCCCTAAATATATATTAGTGTGGGTGTTGGGAGAGGAGTGTCATATCAAATTGAAGTTTTAGAATGTCTTCAGGAAATCAAATCTTTCTATTTGCAGTTATAAAGGGGATCATGCTGATTCCACCTCAATTGCCTGCCCAGGTGTTGCAGGGCATGATTTAAGCTACTCTGGTTTGCCCTCTGCTGAACTAGCCCCTCCCCAGTTGTGCACCTGGACGTGCAGCTGCTGGACTCCATCGGCCTCCAGTGCAAACTTCCAGCAGGCGTATTTTTAGGAGTAACAGATCCAACCACCCGATCCTGGGCCATCGTTTTAACAAATGCTCAGAATTCATCTGTAAATGTACATTGTTAATTTAGAGCCTGCTATTCATTAATTAGAGGCTTAGTGGCAAGTGCCATTGAGCTATCTGCTATGTTTAAGGTTACCTCAAGCCCTTGTAAATGACTTGCTGATAACAAGACGAATCCATCTTCATTAGTTGGCCACTCCTGTCGGAGTACGCTCTGCTTCCTGTGAAGGGCTGTGTCACTTGGAACGGTAGAATTAAACTTTTATCCAAACCAGATTCTGCACTTTCACCTCTTTTTTTTTAATTCCTTGAGTAGTTCCAATTTATTTTGCCTAAATGACATCTGATTACCTAACATGGAGAAGAGCATAAAACTTAACCCGAAACAGTCATCAGATCTCTTCTTCTGGCCCACCGCTTTTCTGTATGTCTTGTGGTGGGGGGGGAGGGGGGCACTTCCAGGAACAATTGCATTTAGACTGCATCACATATCAGTCGTGGTGTAAAGAAATAGCTTTTCATTTTTCTTCTCATAAGGTTACAGCTTAGATAGGAGGGGGGTATTTCCCCGAGGAAAACAGGAAATTAATTTTAAATCTGAAGAATAAATATCTTTTTGTTCAAGTTTACTTTTGCAGGCTTGCTCTTAGAAATATATTATATATCATTCAAAGCAATCACAATTCAAGTGAAATGATCCAGAAACAGAACAAGGAGATCTGCATGTAAATCCACCTGTAGAGAAGTAAAACTATTTGTGCAAGTCTGTATTTTGTATTTTTTTATTTTGCCCAGGTTTCAACATCTCTGCTCCTAAAGCTACAAACCTTCCCTACATTTCAGTATAAACTTCCTTTATTATGGCTTAAAGCTGAGGCATGGTAGTTCGGATATAATCACTGGCTTCTTAAATGCATTGTTTTTCCTTAAGCTAAAAGTGCAATAATTTAAAGACACAATCTAACCTTTCTTGGCAGATGGTCTCTGTACGGAGCCACTGCTAGAGATATCTAATGCTACCTGGCATGGTCGTTTAACACATTAGGGTGCTTACAGGTATTGCCTACTGCTCTCATGAACCATGGTTCGGTGTTAAGCATCACTGGCTGGAACAGGTAATTGTAACCCTAATGAGAAAGAGCTCTCCCAAAGTTTTGTTGTTCAAAATACTTGCATATGTAGGAGGAGAGAGGGAATGAAGATGTTTACTGGAAGCTGACCCAAACTGTAGGCTTTAACTGTGTGGCACTGTTCTGTTAGTGATTCTTGACAGCTAGTTCAGAAAATACAAATTCCTAACACTGACATAAGCTAGTAATTGTCAGTTGATTGACATTACAAAGAGTGGCTCAGCTGTTGCACGTACCCACACATCCAGTGGTGTGCCATGCAATTTGGAGATTAACCTTTGGCATGGAAACTGGCTTTCCAAACTATCACTAAAAGTTCTAGTCCTCATGATACAGAAAAAAGTTTGAAAATGTGCAGGAAACGTCTGATGAAGATTCAGAAACAGACAAACAAACACATGACATTTTATTTGTGACCCAGCATTTCACCTCTCCCTTTGGCTAGTTACAGACTTTGTGCCCTAGACTGGACTGTCACTCTAGTGAGGATTCCTCTCTCTGTACCCTCCATGGTTCCTGGGAGGGGCAGGGCTTAGGGAGAGGGTGTGGCTTGCAGGACAGAGGGAAACAGATTAGGCCCACAGGCCGAAGGTTCTGCACCCCCCCCACCCTAGTTACAAATTTTCCTATTTCCTTGCCCTTTTCTACCATAAAGCACTGACAAAGTACTCCATGGAATATTTGTGCTAGCCCTATCTTGAAGAGAGCAGCAATTATTTGGCTGTAAACAAAGGAGAACAGGGATAACTGCATGGCATTGCTGCGCCCGTCACAGGTTTTCTTCAGCAGGGAAACACAAAACAAGGAAGAACACTTCATATCCCTTCCACAGCTATTCCTAATGGCCCTGAATTGGGATAAGGTGGAAAGAGGATGCTCCATACAGGAACTTTTATCTCCCACTACAGAGGGCTTACAGAAACTTCCCAGGTTCATGGCTAAGGGAATACTCCTGAGCCCCAATCCACTGAATTGCAGGCACAGGTTGATATACCTGGGAAGGGGACCCTGGGGCACCTTAGTGAACACTGGTTATTGGGTGGACTTGAAAAGGAATAATAAACTAAATAGTGACAGAGGCTCACAACCTTTTTTCTTTTTCTTTTTCTTACTAGCAATTATACATAGTCTTCAACAACAGCAGACCAGATATTCAACTAAGGCCATAGCTAGACCTAAGGTTTATCCCTGGATCATTCAGGGGTCAAACCTGTTCATCTAGGTGACACACAGGAGGTCCAGTGCTCAGGCAGGGGCGAACCCTGGACGATCCCAGGATAAACCTTAGGTCTAGCTGTGGCCTAAGTATCCATTCAAAGGTGGCCTCTATATACCACCTGTTCAAATATTGAAAGTGTTGTAAGATCCTCAAGCCATTGCATTATAGGAGGTGAGCGTTGATCCTTCCAGTGTTGTAATATCAGTCTTTTAGCTGTCAAGAGGCCATGGAGAATTCATTTACACTAACCATTAATTTCCATGAAGCAGATAAGTAATTTAAAAGAGTGTGTACATCAGAGAACATTAAAGACTGTTTCAGTACAAAATTTATCTATATAATAACCTCCTCCCAAAAAGAAACAACTACTGGGCATTGCAAAACATACATTTAAAAGAAACATTAGCTACATTGCACCACCAGCAATTAGCCAAATTAGACAATCCCTTATTAAAAATATATTGTGTCCAATCTGCATGAAACAAAAGGTTTTGATGAATACAACCCAGCCTAAATTCTATAGATGTGATAGGTATAGGTGCCAAAGCAGCGACCCACTGATTTGGCAGAATGGGATAATCCAATTCCCTATTCCATTGCTGCTTAAAATCCCATATATCATATTTATTCACCAATAACAAGTATTTATAGACATGGATCGTAGGTCACTTTGCCTGACCAGCCTCAATAAAAGCTTCCATTAATGACGGGAGACTCTGATGCTGTAAAAGCAGCTGAGCCAAACCTAGATACTAGCAAATATTGCAGTTGCAAGTATTACCATTCAGTTGTAGCTGGCAAGTCACATTTGACCCTCAGAAATTCAAAGGTTATTGTCAAAAGGCATTAAGGACATTGAATGACTGTGCATAAAATTGTATGAACTGCATTAGTTGCTTTTAGCACAGAGCATGAATTTACTAGTTACACAACTTGCATTTCAGTGGTGGCCTTACCCAATTCTAGACCGGAATGGTGTAGAGAAGTCATAAGTATCTGGGAACAGGAACCTGGTATGGGGCATTAGAACATGCTGTTTGGATCAGGCAAAGGTAGAAAATCAGACTCCTTATATTTTTTCCATACTCAGCCAACCCAGAAGCTGGATACTGCCTGCCAGGACCAATGTTGCACACCCCTATCCCCTTTGACTGCTTGAGATGGCCTCAAGACTTGAGCATACACTGTCCCAGTAGTTCAACAAGCTAGGCCTCAACTTCATTCATATGAAATTATGGGTTCAGTTGTATGCAGAAGGGGAGTGCATAACACTGCCAGCCCTGGAAATAGATCATTTCTTTTTTTAAAACACGCACACACACGAAAACCCCACCTATCTCAATGCAGCATCTACTATCTAGGAGTATACCGGTAATACAATAGGGTGTTCTTTGATGCTTGAGCCCTTCTCGGCTGCAACTCGAGAAACCACTAAGCTTTATTGAACAGCCACTTCTCAATTCTAAATTTGTAATCAAATTCTAGTAATGAAAGTTTGTCAGAAAGAACTAATCGTCCTCATGTATCATCCTTTCATTAGCTTGCTCCTAATTAAAGGAAAAGTGAGAAAACACAATGGATAGGATGCTGTATGAAGACAGCACTAGCAACCCCCCTTTTCTTATCCCTACCTTTTGTAACATTTAGGCAAGATCTACACTACTGCTTTAAAACAGTTTATAACAGTAGTGACAACTGTTGGAACCCAGGACACACTCCATATACAGTTTTAAAACTGTTTTCAAAGTGTCATATCCTGCTTGGTGTAGATCTGGCCTGGAATTATCTACATTATACATGATTGAAACAGACAATCTCAAGACGAACATTTCTTAAATTTACTGGAAGAATTATCTGGACTCTTTTAGGTAAGTGCTCTTTATAGTTAATGTGCTACTGTACAAAGAAAGCTTTTTTTTTTTTAAAAAAAAAAATCTTTTCAAAAGATAAATCTTATATATTGTGGTGGTAGTGTCACAAAGTAACAATGCTGCCACTGAAATGGAGGTCAGATTTGAAGGGTTGTGTTTCCTTTGTTGCTGTTGCAAGCATTAAGCAATGAAGAAATAGTTTACATTTTTGTTAGTATTATTCAAAAGAAAGCTGTACTGCATCTTTTGAGACTCAGAATGGCATGGAGGGAGAGTGCATTCAGATATTCAGGTTCTATTATCCAATATTGCTTTTTTTTTTTTTAAAGAAAAGAAAAAATGCAACAACAACAACAACAATAAAAACTTTGATCCAAGTCAGATCAAGGCGACTTTTGCAAAAGGTTAAAAGCTATTCTGAAGGGTTACAGTATCCATAAAGGCAAATGAAATTATATTTAAAGACTGATGGAAGAAAAGCAATAATTGAGACAAACTGCCGCTGGTTCAGAAAGGTTTAGGACGAGGAAATGCTGATATTAAAGCAGAGAAATGGGAAGACTTTCAAATCAGCTGTCACATCAAAGAGTGCAGAGCATTTCATTACATTTGCAACAATTATGTTTACTTTTAATGTTTACCATGCTGTACCCTTTATTGTTCAGCTAAGCATTTCTGTAATAACTTGGGGGGGGGGATATTGTGATTCTGCATCTTCAACTTGCAGCTATCAACCAGTGACCTGACCTGCTGCCTGCATCTGTAATGTCGCAAGCCTTTGTCATGGAAAGAGTTATGAGGTCTCAATCAAATGCATTGTGAAGTCACAAAACCCATACCATAATCTGGGTAATGACTGTGCAGGAGCACTATACACACACACACACATTCCCCAGAGAAAAGAACTGGGGTCCCAACCACCCCATATCTCTTCTGCTTTGTTGTTTGCCATTAATGGAATGAACAATAACTGTATTGCGGCAAGTATTAAATGCAAAATCGGTGGAATGGTATATGGTAAATAAACCTGCCCATAGGTACAAGATAACTAGGTCAGGGATCTATTATGGACCAAATATTCTAATGATGAAACCAACACAAGTGAGGAGCTGATTGTGAGATTTCATTAACTTACATCTCCTTGATACTAAAAGGAGCATGGGGTGGGGGAGAGAGATAGTAGTCTCCTTGATGCTACTATGTGTAGGACTGGGGAGAGAAATGGTCTGGAAGGGTATTCATGATTTACATTAGCTCCTTCTACAAAGATGTTACTCCCATTGAAGCCAATGCAGCAACTTATACAAGTTTCAACTATTTCAAGGGACTGGCCAATGTGCTCCTATTATGTCAGTACTGTAAAGGGCCTTTATTTAAATAAAACTTGGAGATTTGTTTATAAAGTAGAGTCTGTTTGGTTCTGTGGGATGCAGTCCACCAGATTTGAAACAAGCACTTCTCCATCTGCACGGCCTGCCTGTCCATTTCCCAGCCCAATTCAAAGTACTGGTTTTAATTTTTAGAGCCCTAAACAGGCTTTAACTTTTAAAGCCCTAAATTTGTTATCTGAAGGAATGTCCCCAGCCCACCCCACCCCACCCCATATTTCATTAGGATCACCATCTGAGGCCCTCCTACTCCTGCCAAATGAGGTGAAGTGGTGGCTACAAGACAGAAGGCCTTTTCAGTGGTGGAACCCCATTTATGAAATGCTTTCCCCAGAGAGGCTAGCCTGTGCCTACGTTATAGTCTTTTGGGTGTCAGGTGAAGACCTTTTTATTCTCTCAGCCATTTAAAGTACTTTTAGTACTGTGATTTACTGCCGATTTAATGATGTGTTGATTTTATTCTTTGCTGTTGGTTTTATATTGGTTTTTAGTCTGTGCTGTTTTAGTTTTTGTTTGAATATTTATACTGTATATTTTAATGTGTTGTACACTGCCCAGAGAACTTCAATTACTGGGTGGTTTAAAACAAAACAAAAAAGGTGGGTGAAAATGGATCCACATTCTACAGATGCATTTAGTTTTCCCTTCACGAGTTTACTTTTGGGTGGACTTGAAAGTAAGTATATATCATAATTATATGTTTCAATTATCAAATCATATGCAGCTGACTAGCTTATCGATCAATCCCCATATACACCACACATCCTTGTTTAACAGCTTCTGGAAGGTCTGACTCAGTTCATCTAGTGTAGAAAGAGACAGGTGACAAAATTCAAGCCTGTCTTCTGTGAGGCAGGGCCATCATTTCATCTCTGTACACTTGTAACAATTGGGTGAAAAGTCATGGCCAGATAGAAGAGGTGATCACATGCAGGTCATGGAGTGACTAAAAAGATGCAATAGATGGACAGCCCATTTTCTAGGACCTGGCAACTTCCTTGTTTGCTCTGCCTTGAGAGTAGAGCTTTGCTGTGGATGGAGGAGCCCCAAGCTGGGCTTAGCTAATGTGTGTGTGGAGAGGGAGGAAGGGGAAGAGGAAGAAATAATGATGGAAAGTAGAGGCAGAGGGTGGGGGATGAGTTGAAACTGAAAGTGAAGAAGCCCAAGTACTGAACAGTGAGATTCCAGCTCTTCTACAGTTCTGTATTATTCATGAACTGTGTCTTTTTCTTTTTTTTTTTTAGTCCAGTTGGGATCACTTGAATTTATTTTTTCAATTTCATATTGAATCATCTTGGGTCCCCTCCCACCTTGAATACAATTCCGGGGTCCCTGCTTTTGTGTTCTATTTCATATATCAGTCTTTATAAACAGTAGTTGTCAAAAGAAATGGCTGCTCTCTCTTGACCCTTAGGTGCATGGCAATCTCTCTGTGGCGTGGGAAGTACGGATTCATGTATTCTTGTGGAAAGCGATTGTACAAGTCTTTCTTTCAAAGCAAAACAGTGATTTGGCTCAGGATTGCATGAATTGGCCCATCTAGCTTCTTCAAAAAAATGAACATGGTCAGTGAAGTGGATTTGGGCCATTACTTTTGCCATGTGGGTGATGCTAGATGCAGTTCTATATGGTGAGATGTATATGGTGTGATCACCACCATAGCTGATTCCTGATAGCGGCTGATACTGGCACGGGGCATCCATGTGGTGAGCAACTCTCAAACATTATAACCACCATGTAGAACCATCACCATATAGACACATTTCCATTGGCTTCCACTGAGTGGCTGTGATGCATCATTAGCTCTCCATTTGTCTTTGAAACTACAGAGCTCTCTACAGAGCTTTCCCATAGTAGTTATGGTTGTTAACAGATAATTAATGCATAGCTTGATAATCTTGATAATCCAAATTTAACAGCTCTGGACCCAAAGATTAAAAAGGAATTGCCCTCAGGCTTCAGAGCCTTTAATTCCAAAACTACATCATGACTTGCTAATTTCATGCTGCACCTTGCATAGCAGGGCAAAAGGCAAAGCTGTGTTTATACTTGATGGTTTATACAGAGGCACAATTGTAAGGTAGGTACGCCCTTGGCTAACTGGACACCTGTTCAATTATTAACAGAATAAATATTTGGGTGATCAATAAGATATCAAAAGAACACTGTAGAGCCAGATTATTTAGTACATTATTCTCATCTTCTCATGTTCCCAAAACCTTCCAAATTATCTCTATTTCTATATGATTTCAAAATACCCACACACCCCTTTCTCTAAAACCAGAAATCTCAGGCACCTAATTACTAATGTGATTCAGTGGGTTTTAATTCAGGCCAGTGTGCAAATAGGCTTAAATCCACGCAGAACCATGAAGTTTACTTATTAGTCCTTGGCGAGGCATTGGTCTAGTTCAGACTATCACTTAAACCAGGAGTGGATCTACACATAAGTGGATAAACCACTTATAAACGTTTTTAATGGCATTTTTCATCTTATTCCGCCACATGACGCTTGGCTTTTATTGTTTTATCGCTTACTCTTCCTGCCGTATTATTTTGTGATGTTATTCTTATAAGTCATAGTATGATTTGTTATGTGCCTGATTATATCGTTCCTAAGTGTTCTTTCTTTTTCTATTTTTTTTTAAAGCCATTCAGCTTCCTAGGGGCGTGTTCCTTTTCTTTCCGTGCCCAAAGTTGCAGCCATTTTTTCAGTCTTGCCTCATGTTCCTCTTTGCAGCCACAAACTCCCTCCCCCTTCCATTTATGGGCATTGTTCTATATGTGTTTACTCAGAAGTAAGACTCTCTCTGTTCAATGGGCTTTCCTCAAAGGTAAGCCAGCATGTGAAATTAGCAGTTGAAATAAATGGGATTTACTTTTGAGTAAGGGAACCAGCACACCTGTAGTTCATGAACTTGAAGATGCAAGCAAGCAGGGAGAGAGACTCCAGGCAGGGTTAGTGGATTTACTTTACTCAAAAGTAAATCCCATTGATTTCAACTGCTGACATGACATGCTGCCCCTTGGTCTGTGCTTAGGAAAAGGGTGCAGAAAGAGGGGAAATCTTTCCAGCCCCCCTTCTCTCCATTTCTCTCCCCTCCAAGTACGGACCAAGGGGCAGCAGGTCATGTTAGCAGTTGAAATCAATGGGATTTACTTTTGAATAAAGTAAATCCCCTAACCCTGCCTGGAGGCTCCCTCCCTCCCTCTCTCCTTCTCTCTATGGCTCCAGCTTAGGAAAAGCTCCCAGATGTGGAAAGAGGGGAAATCTTTCCACCACCACCCTTTCTCTCACAGGAGGGACAATGGAAGAAAAGAGGAAGTGGGAGGAACAATAAGCAGACGGGGACTTGAGAAAACAATAATAAAAAAATACATTGTGTGGCCCAGATCAGTGGATATCAACACAACGGTAAGAAACGTATGAATAAATACATGTGCCCGGGGACATATAAAATTGTACTAAAACAATATGTTTAATGATTCAACGACGTTTCATATATCTGTGTAGATACGCTCCAGGAGTTGACAACTTGTGGACCTACAGTTGTTGTTGGACTGCAACTCCATCCTCCATCATCCCTCACCATTGGCTATGCTGGCTAGGGCTGCTGGGAGTTGTAGGCCAACAAAGCCCACAAGTTGCCCACGGCTGACTTAAACCCTGGTTCAGTTGATTGGGCTTGGACCCTCCCACTCTGCTCTGCTCCTCTTCTTTTATCATGCAAGAGAGTAAAAATTTCCATTTCCATTAGAAAAAACAACAAAAATTATGGAAGATGGTGTTCTCAGAAATTGAAGAAATAGTGGGAATGAAAATAGAACAAACACCAAAAATAGCATTGCTGTCACTATTTGAAGATATAAAGTGTGGAAAAGGAACTATAGAGCTGATATCGAATTTGTTGGTTGCAGCACGACTGATGGTAGCTAGGAACTGGAAGGTCCAAGGGGAATATTCTATTGAGGAATGGTACAAAGAAGTATGGGACATAGCCATTAATGATAAACTGACATGTAATATTAAGTGGAGAAAAGGCGTAACTAAAATAAATGAGTTCGAAGGAATTTGGAAACAGTTCCTAGTGTTTGTGTTTACTAAGGGAAGTGGGAAACCACCAGCAGAAGAAACGATTAGATTTTGGACTCAAGAATGATCCCGAGGTGGGGGGTGCACTTTTATGTTAAGAACGAAGATGTTGTAGTATGATAAGGTATATGTAATAGTTTTTGATATTTGTACTCAACAATCATTCAATATGTATGCAGCAGATATTTGATGTTTTTCTTTTTCTTATTGTGTTTTGTTTCAGTTATATTTTGGTAATGTTTATCTATGTTTATATAGTGTTGAAAATGAATAAAAATTTAATTAAAAAAAAAAAAGAAAAAACAACAAAAGAGTTATATGTTACAACTGAACTTGGGGTAGTTCAATTTCTTATAGCCAAAGTTAGTTTAAGCAAGCCAGGATCAAACTGTAGTGTGATATCCTGGTTTGCTAAGAGCTTAAGACAACATTGAATGGCACTGAAAACAGGATGTATTGGGATACTGGTGAGGTAGGAGCAGGCAGGAAACAAGGAGCTGGCCCTTCCCTTTGTGTCAGAAGTGAGTGGGATTTAGAACAGGGGTTTCCTGATCTATCTTCCCTGTGGTGAGTCACTTGAGGCTGCAAAGGAAAGACTGAAACAGTTACAAACTGTAACTTGGAACCTCCCCAAGTCCCAACACAGCTCAACCCACACAGGTAGCCCATTGCTTCTCCTTGCTTAGGCCAGTCTACACCAAGCAGGATATAGCACTATGAAAGCAGTATATAAGAGGCAGGAGACACATTATTGTTTTATAGCAGTATTGAAGTGCTGAGTTGGGGCCCATGACACATACCATATACCTCTTTCATACTGCTATATCCTGCTTGGTGTAGATCTGGCCTTAGTCAGTACAAACCACAATATTCTCAGGTCAGCCTTGGTCTTTGGGTGGGCAGCAACCAGATTCTAGCCTTGCACATAAAGTTCTGCAGGTTCTTCTCCAACCTGCATCCAGCTTTGTTGCTTTCTCACCATGTGCTTGCACCAGCCTTCCCAGACTGGCCTGGAGCATTTATAAAACCTTCATTGCATCTCTCAGAACTCAAGTCCCATGCTGATGAGAAGACAACATTGGTGCTGGAATGCTGTTGTAAAAACAAAATTGGCTTCTTAAAATTGACAGCCTAACAAAGCAACAATTGGTGTGTGTGTGTGTGTGTGTGTGTGTGTGGGAAATAAATGAATGCAGACCTTGCAGAACACAACACAACTTTCCAAACCTATTTTGGGGATAGGGTGCAGCACTTTGGATAACTGTTCTGTCTTGTTCTAACTGAAACCCAAATGGATTCAGAGCCTCACCAAAATCTGAAGCACCCACTTCCACTGATTACATCCCATTTTAGCCTACCTTGCAGCCCTGCCTGCTCATGCCCCAATGCCGGTACCTTGCAGTATGCAGTAGCCCTTTCTTGCAATGGGCTCAATTGACTTCAGCCTAGCAAGCCGTGAAGGAGCTCTTCTTCCCACTTTCGAGCAGCTGGCAAGCAATGGAATTGCTGCAGTTCCTTGGAACTGTACTTAACCGCTAGCCCAACCGTGAGAGGGTTCTTCCCCCCCTTCTGTCCCCTCCCTGCCTCAAAGTTCTCGAAAGAGGAAGCTCATTGCTTATGCTGCAATTTTGATAACCTAACTGGCAGAACAGTTATTCAAATTTTTAAGCTTTTAAATGCGGCAAGATCAACCTGGCCATCCACATAAATAATTTTGACATGATAAGTATGCGAATGCGATGATAACTGATAAGTGAAGCAATTACCTTGCTTTTTTGGATTATATTAAATGAAGATTCTGATAGATTAATGAAAAGAGACAAAGGCAGACAAAAAGGCGGCTGTAGAGCTTTTGGGCACTGCGTTATCTCTATTATACCATATTGAAATAGAGAAGCTATCACCAATCATGCTTCCTATGTAAGTTCTGGCTTCTAACAGTGAACAATGAATAAATTGTCACAAGACAGTAACTGATAAATTGGGATTGGCAGTGTTTTTTTTTTAAAGAAGTGTAAATAAAATTATTGGCTGCCCCATGACAGTTTTTTTGTTTTTTGGGGGGGAAAGTTTTGTTGTGTTCTGCAAGGTCTGCTTTCATTTTTGCGTCTCAATTGTTCTTTCTTAGGCTGTCAATTTTAAGAAGCCAATCTTGTTTTTACAATAGTATTCCAGCACTAACATTGTCTTCACAGGCAATTACTTTACATTGTTCCTGGGTGTTGTCAGGGCCGGTGCTACCATAGAGGCCACTCAGGCAGCTGCCTAAAGCGCCAAGCTAAGAGGGGCGCCACGCAGTGCAGCACTCACGTGCGTTGTTGGCTGTGAGCTGGGCTGGCCCAGCCTGAGGATTCAGCTGGGCCTGGGCGGGTGAGATGACACCCCACGCCCGCCCAGCTGAAGTGAAGCCAGGGGTGCTGGGGTGGGGGCGGCTCCACGTTCGGACTTCCACCTGGAAGCCGCCCTCCCAGAGCCACTCTAGCCACCCAGAAGCCGCCCTCCCAGAGCCACTCTAGCCACCCGTAAGCCGCCCTCCCAGAGCCACTCTAGCCACCTGGAAGCCACCCTCCCAGAGCCAAGCGGCTCTGGGAGGGCGGCTTACGGGCAGAAGTCCGAACGTGGAGCTGCCCCACCCCAGCATCCCTGGCTTTGCTTCGGCTGGGTGGGCGAGATGGCGGCCTGCACCCACCCAGCTGAAGCGAAGTCAGGGACACTGGGGTGGGGTGGGGGGTGGCTCCACATTCAGACTTCTGCCTCGAAGCCACCCTCCCAGAGCCGGGAGGCCGCCACCACCACCAGAAGAAGAAAGTGCACGTGGCGAGCCTGACCCTGGCTCAAGCCAGCCTCTGCCTTACTCCCGAGGAAAGGGCACCGGGTCACCTTGCCTCTCTCCTCAAACAGGCCGTGATGTCCAGGCAAGCGGGACTCCCTCTCCCTTCCCTCAGGAAAGCTAGGGACTTGTGGACTCCTTGCAAGGCAAACTCTCCTGCTTCCCAATCCTGCGCACGTGGATCAACGGGACTTGCATCTGAGAAAGCGTTGTACCGGGAGGCACCAGTGCGGCCCGATCTGCCTATGCCTCCTTACTTGGAAGCCTTATTCCCCCGAGTAAATGTGCGGAGGGGATCGGGACGCCAGGATGCATAGCAGGTTGCATTCGCACGGAAGTACATCCCGGTGAATTCCAGATGGCTCGGTCCCAAATCGAAGTGAGCCAATCCCAGCTCTCCACTCAGCACACACGTTTGGACTTCCACGCAATTTTGGGGTGGGTGGGGTGCAAGTAGCACGCCTTGCCCAGGGCGCAAAATAGTCTGGCACCGGCCCTGGGTGTTGTTATTAAAGGTGGCTTCCAATTCTTTTCATGTCCTTTTCACCACTCTGTGCTCAGCAGGCTTCCTTGTCTCCTCTACCCCACTTCCAGCACCTCATGGTCACTGAAAGCTTCTAGGATGAAGTTGTTCCATTTAAGATGGTGCTACCCTAAGATAACCACACTCAGAAATAATGAGCTCCCAAGGCATATTCCCAATGCCATCTTGAAGGCATTGAAAAATCATCTTTTACAGATGACCCATCATAAGGGGTGGCTGCCTCATAGTAAGCCCCACCCCCTCTGCTTTCCCCCCAATGTTGTCTTAGTATTTGCTGGCAATAAGTAAATAAGTCTATTAATCATATAGCACATACATTTATAGCCCGGGTTGTATAGACTTCAGGTTTCTTGAAACGTTATTTTTACTAGAATTCCAAGATCCACCAACTGGAGCCTGGTGCAAAAGATCTATGCTTATAAACAATTCTCTGCCTAGAAATTTGTATTTGAGTAGCAGAACAGCAGAGAGCTCACAGTCCTTGCATACAAAAATCCACTCCTTGCCAATCTTTGGCAAAACCAGTAGATCCAGATCCACCTTCTGCTCCCCCCTATTATAGGCCATAAGAGTGCACAAATATAGAAGTGCTTGAAAAATCAAGACATTCCAGGTCCTTTTGGGCAGTAGTCCAGGACAATTTTTAAACATTTATTTTGCCTATGCATATCTCCATTCTGCAAAGAGTTTAGGTAGTATACATGGAGATATTCAATTTTCCTTCAAGAATGCTACGAGATAAGAGAGTGAGAAATAAACAGTTTACCCAAGAGTCTCAGTGAGTTTTGTGATTGAACAAGGATTTGAATCCAGATCTTTCTAGTCTAAGTCCAAAGCATCATCCACCAGCAACATGTGAAGTCACTAAGGGCTCATCTACACCAAGCAGGATATTCCACTATGAAAGCAGTATGAAAGTATTATATAAAAGGCAGGAGCCACACTACTGAAGTATTGAAGTGCACTGTAGGATCTATACTACTGCTTCATTGTGGTACTGAAGTGCACTGACAACTGTTGGGGCCTATGACACATCTGCACCAAGCAGAATATAACACTATTAAAGTGGTATGAAAGCAGTACATGTTATGTGTCATGGGTCCCAACAATTGTCAGTGAACTTCAATACTGCTATAAAGCAGTCGTGTGGCTCCTACCTTTTATATACTACTTTCATACCACTTTCATAGTGGAATATCCTGCTTGGTGTAGATGAGCCCTAAGTTCCAGTGAGGGCAAATGGTAAAAAAATGAACGTTGGCTATGCATATCTCCATTCTGAAAAGAGTTTAGGTAGTATACATGGAGATATTCAATTTTCCTTCAAGAATGCTACGAGATAAGAGAGTGAGAAATGCCTGTTTATACACTTGCAGACACAGTTGGTTATAGAATTTGGAGGACTCTTGGGCAAGATGCTCTCAGTGCCTCCCCTTCCTGAGTGGACCCCCCTTCTTCTCACCATTGTTGACCCTGCCCATTCATTAACCTATCCCTCTGTGTCCCATCGGCACTACTTCCAAGAGAGAGAAAAGTTGTGCAGAACTAAGGATTCTCAAAGATTTCACTCAGTCCACTTTTTAAAGTGTACCAACCTCAGTTGCACTTCCCGGATTATTATTATTATTATTATTATTATTATTATTATTATTATTATTATTATTATTTATATAGCACCATCAATGTACATGGTGCTGTACAGATTACACAGTAAATAGCAAGACCCTGCCGCATAGGCTTACAGATTGGAAAGTACTTATCCTTCAGGTTTTGCGCTTCTCTGAATTTTGCAATTCAGTGCTTGGCTCAGAAAACTTACCAAACTGCATGTACAAATGAGTATTTTAGGTTAAAATGCATTAAAAAATACATTGGTTTTTTTTTTTTTTAAAGATTTGTATTTTATGAAAAAAATACTTTCCCGTATAATGCAAGGGCATTATGTTGTTGCTTTTAACTGTAGATTGATTTGGAAATGGAATGGGATTGGGACAGATTTATGAATGAATACATGTGAAACCAGCACAGAAAGAAAATAGACTGAACTGTCCATCCCTATGGAGGGACTCCTTCTTCTTGCCACTCTTGCTGCTAGCTCACTCTGAGAGGACAGGTGAACAGGCAGCAATAACAAGGAGGATGCGTAGCAGGACCTGGAGGCTTCAGGGATGGCAGTTGCCAATGATGCTAACCCAATGATGCGGGACTTGCCTTCAGAAAAATGGCTACAGAGTGTATGCTACATCAGTGTGGTCTCAGTTGTTGACAACTGTTAAGGAGAAGAAGATGGAATAAATACACAATGTTTTCTAATTAGTAGTGCTAGGAGCCTAGTGGGTCTGGAAGCATCCTCACTAAAGATTACTAAGGCAAGGTTTAATGAACTGTCCTCTATAAAGCATTTGTGTAGCGATGTTTTTCCTTTCCCTGTACTGGGGAAGAAAACGGTGTTCAGGCGTCAAAGGTTAATTTGATGAATGAGGCACAATCATGGTATTTCAGTCTTACACAGGCACTGCCTTTGATATTAATAATTCTCCGAATAAAAACTGGTCTTGGCCTCCTCTTGCCATCCCATTTAAAAACCTACTCATTAAGCCGAGAGAGGAAGGAAATGATTCCTTAATACCCCAGAAGAGCAAGAACTCAAAACATTGCATCTTGTTGAGTGGTTTACCTTTTTTTGCTGGGTGCTGAAGTAACTTCCATTTGTGGTCTACTCTGAGCACATTCTCAATTCACTACTGCAACCTCCTCCTCTCTGGCCTCCCCTCGTCTCACATCAGTCCGCTGGTCTCTGTCCACCACTCTGCCGCTAAGATCATCTTCCTGGCCCGCCGCTCTGACCATGTCACTCCGCTTCTGAAATCTCTTCATTGGCTCCCAATTCATTCCAGAATCCAATATAAACTTCTCCTGTTGACCTTCAAAGCTCTTCACGGTCTAGCTCCTGCCTATCTCTCCTCTCTCATCTCACACTATTGCCCCGCTCGTGCTCTTCGCTCCTCTGATGCCATGCTTCTTGCCTGCCCAAGGGTCTCTACTTCCCTTGCTCGGCTTCGTCCATTTTCCTCTGCTGCCCCTCATGCCTGGAATGCTCTTCCAGAACACCTGAGAACTACCAACTCAATCACAGCTTTTAAAACACAGCTAAAAACTTTTCTTTTCCCTATAGCTTTTAAACTTTGAGTTTGTTCTGACTCTATACTGTTAGCTTCACCCTTCCCGGTGCCTGTTTACACGTCCCTGTGCCTGTTTGCATTCTCTTTCCCTTCTTATTGTTTACTACAACTTTATTAGATTGTAAGCCTATGCGGCAGGGTCTTGCTATTTACTGTGTTATCTGTACAGCACCATGTACATCGATGGTGCTATATAAATAAATAATAATAATAATAATAATAACTTCAGGTTGACTGTTATTTTTACAGCACCAAGTTAGCTGAGCGCTTTGTGTAGATCAGGACTAATTTCAAGAAAACCTTACAGGCCTTCATGTCATTGCTGGCTCCCTAACTCCACTCTCGGAAAAGCCACTGCCCCGAGTGTATCAAAAGCTTCACATGTGTTTATTTGTTTTTGCTGAATCATGACCCTACCAGCAATAAATAAGGGCAGCTGCAAAAGTCATGTGAAAATATGATTCTTGCCCTTCAAAACTATTAGCAAGAAGGGGATGAAAATAAAAGGTAGCAGAGTGAAAGGAAATATCAACAATGTCAATTATATTAAAATATAATTGAATACGGAGAGCAAGAGCTCTATGTATTTTATTCTTTCTTTTTTGTAATTGGCCAAGAGGATGTTTGTTATTGGTTGGAATAAAAATACAATCAATCAACCAACCAATCACTAATCATGTGAGGGAAGAACACTGCAATAGGTCTAGCCTCCAAATTGCAGGTAGAGGGACTGAGGCTGAGACAGAGCGGTTTGCTAAAGGCCACCTAGGCCATGGGTCAACCTCTTTGCCACTTGCCTTTGCCACTAGGCTACACCAGCTTTCCATGTAGGGTCATATGTGCTGGATCAGATCTGTGTGAGCACTAATGGTTGGATTTGTGATCAGATTCGAAAGTGCCAAATTACCTGCTGATCAAAGGAGGCTTAATCCACATCTGCCAGTTTTTTTGTTTTTTGTTTTGCCAAACAGATGATAAGCGCTGTCTATGGCCATAGCTAAACCTAAGGTTTATTCCTGGATTGTCCAGTGGTCAAACCTGTTCATCTAGGTGACACACAGGGGATCCAGTGCTCAGGCAGGGGTAAACCCTGGATGATCCCAGGATAAACCTTAGGTCTAGCTGTGGCCTATATATGTGCATGCCAATCCATGCACAGAGTAGTGCATGATATTCATAAGAACATAAGAGCCATGCTTGATCAGACCAAGGGTCCATCTGTTCCAGCACTCAGTTTACACAGTGGTCATCCAGCTGTTGACCAGGAACCTGCAAACAAACATGGGTGCAACAGGACCCTCCTGCCCATGTTCCCCCGCAACTGGTGTGTATAGGCTTACTCTCTCTGATACTGGAGGTACCACATATCCATCAGGTTTAGTAGCCATTGATAGCCTTCTCCTCCAGGAATTTATCTAACCCCCTTTTAAAGCCATCCAAATTGGCGGCCATCACTACATCTTACGGTAGTGAATTCCATCGTTTAACTATGGACTGTGTGAAGAAGTAATTCCTTTTATCTATCCTAAACCTCCCACCAATCATATTCTTGGATCCAGAGCATAATTTTTAAAACAACAACAAAACTCTGGTTTGGATCCAAATGATTGGATCCAAAAGCCGTTCCTTTAATTCCATGTATTGCCCTTTGAAGGCATCTACTTAAAAGGAGCAGAGAATGTGAGAAGCACTTTGAATTGATAAAGTGCTCTTTAACTAGGGAAGAAAAAAACCCTTAGATGCCAAATGGGAAAACACATTGTAAGATTTCTTTGTTGCAGAGCAGCTGAATATACATATTAGAGGGATTCGTGTTGCAGAGCAACTGGCTGCCAATGCAATACTTCCTTGTTGCTTCTGCCCTGCCTGAAAAACTGATACTCTTGTCTGTGCAATGATATTAATCAGATATGAATAGGAAGGCATTTCATTTACTATTGATCTGCTCCTAATCAGAAATCAAAGTGAACCTTATCCTATGACAAAGTGTAATTATCTATTTTGTTAATTACTATAATTATCTTCCCCACATTTATTTTGACAGTAGTGTCAGCAGCAGAAAACTATTTCCTCAAATTGCCTCATGCCAATTATGAATTACAAATTCATACAATTTTGACATATGATTTTCATACTCTATTTGCACAGGCTTTGAGGCCTCTTTGAATAAACTACCAAAATGTGTTTGTCGTGTGTGTGTGTTAATATCTATATATATCTATGTATCATATAAAGAAATATATACACACACAAAGTTACATCTATATGTAATCTATATGTGAAGACCTTTTTATTCTCCCAGTATTTTAACAGTCTATAAATTAATTTTAACTTTGCTTTTTTAAATTTGTATTTTAAATTTGTATTTTTGCATTGCTGCTGTTTTTATCTTGGTTGTGCTTTTATATTGTATTTTATATTATGGTTTTATACTATTGTTTTGTTTTGAATTGTCTTAAATTTGTAAACCGCCCAAAGAGCTTCGTCTATTGGGCGGTATAGAAATGCAATAAATAAATAAATAAATAAATAAATAAATATATCTCTATCTATCTATCTGTCTATCTGTCTATCTATCTATCTATCTATCTATCTATCTATCTATCTATCTATCTTAATACACATACACCTCTCTCTCTCTCTCTCTCTCTCCCTCCTCACACACACTCTGTCTCTCTCCATATAAGGAGAGTTACTGTGTGGTAAGAAAATGCACATTAAGTATATTATATAGGGAAAAGCTGTCAATGGACACACAAAATCAACAGGATCTGAAACTGAATACAAGCATTTGCTAAATAGCAGAAGAAGCACTGATGGTGTGTATGTGTATGTGCATGAGCTGGGTTTGTTATATGGCAGCTTTCCCCAACTTGGTGCTATTCAGTTGGTTTGAACTACATCTCCCAGCATTCCTGACCATTGGCCATGCTGGATGCGGCTGATAAGAGTTGTGGCCCAAAATATCTGGAGGGCACCAGGTTGATAGGATATCTGATGGTAGCATTGTTTTTTGGCACATAAAACAGAAACACGTTAGCCTGGTCACCCTGGCGCACAGCCTGTTCCACGTTGCAACTGGGGCCAAGAGAACTTATTCCAAGTGTGTAGTCTTTCATATCTCACTTAAATGCATTTACTTTAACATTTACTTTATCCTTTATTCCTCATATCGAGGCAGTAGCTAAATCCTGTTGTTTCTTCCTGTATAATATTGCCAGGATTCGACCATTTTTGTCTGTCTCTTCTGCCAAGACTCTCGTTCACGCACTGGTTATCTCTCGGTTGGACTACTGCAACCTTCTTCTCCCTGGCCTTCCTTCGTCTCACATCAGTCCGCTGGTCTCTGTTCACCACTCTGCTGCTAAGATCATCTTCTTGGCCCGCCGCTCTGACCATGTCACTCCACTTTTGAAATCTCTTCATTGGCTTCCAATTCACTCCAGAATCCAATATAAACTTCTCCTGTTGACCTTCAAAGCTTTTCACGGCCTAGCTCCTGCCTATCTCTCCTTTCTCCTCTCACACTATTGCCCCGCTCGTGCTCTCCGCTCCTCTGATGCCATGCTTCTCGCCTGCCCAAGGACCTCTACTTCCCTTACTCGGCTTCGTCCTTTTTCTTCTGCTGCCTCTTACGCCTGGAACGCTCTTCCAGAACACTTGAGAACTACCAACTCAATCACAGCTTTTAAAACTCAGCTAAAAACTTTTCTGTTCCCTATAGCTTTTAAATATTGAGTTTGTTCTGACTCTATACTGTTTAGCTTCACCCTACCCAGTGCCTGTTTACACTTCCCTGTGCCTGTTTGCATTCTCTCTCCCTCCTTATTGTTTACTACAACTTTATTAGATTGTAAGCCTATGCGGCAGGGTCTTGCTATTTACTGTGTAATCTGTACAGCACCATGTACATTGATGGTGCTATATAAATAAATAAATAAATAAATAAATAATAATAATAATAATAAACGCCGCAGGATGTTTCCCCCAAGAAAGTGGTGTAGGATGACAGCTTTACAGTCCCAGAAAATTGGCCAAGTACTAGTACATTTTGTATCTGTCAGTATCCTTTGAAACAATTAGCAGCTTCTTATTCCAACCTAGGAATGAGACAAAAAGCTTCCCCTGCTTCAGAAGGTCTTGAATCTTATGAATCATGCTTCTGCTGGTATCTTGCCTCAGTATTCATAGCACCAAGAAGAGACAACTTGTGTGAAACCACTTCATGTAGAGAAATCTGCCTTTGGAACAGACATCAGGGTTATGGATTTCATCTGCTGTTTTATATCTGGTATTTTTGTGGCCTCATTTTGCATGCTGCTCCTCATTGCTTTTCAAGTAGTTCTTGTGTATGAATGGTGTGTGTGAGAGGAAGCAACAAAGTGAAATTTTAATCCTCAACTAGCAACTGTGTACATGCCACCTAAGCACATCCGGTATGAATATCTTGCTCTCCTGTTTCACTAGAATCACTCATTAAGTGATGCACCCATTGAAATGGAATCTCAATCTTCAGAACAGGGATGTGAGCAAGGATCACATTATGCCCGTCCTCTATTCTGACTGGAATGGAGAATGCAGCATTTACTGTAAATGTGATTTCTGTTAAATGCAACATGATTTCTAGAATTTCATGGTGAGAATTTCATTTCAATTTGATTACAAAAAGAATTTGGGATTAAAAAATTGGGGAGAAATCAAAACTGACAGATCCTTCTCTCTAGGGCCAGGGCTTGGAGTGCTTAATTCTTAAAAGTCCACGGATTCAACCACATTAGTGCTTAATTACGGTTGCCACTAGGGCTGTGCATTGCCTTGGATCTGAATCCTGAATCTGAGGTGAATTGGAGTGATTCAGGCCTTAGTTAGACCTACCTTTTGTTCCGGGACAGAGGAGGGGAGATCTTGTGTTGGGATTAATGCGAGATCTCTCCCCTGTTTACATGTAAGACATGATGACCTCAGGAAGAGAGGTGTTGCACCTGCAATTTTTTATTTTCTTAAAGCAACGGCAGCGCACGAACGGTCATGCGCTAAGGTAGGTGTTTTTTAAAAAAATTAAATTAATTTCCCCGCTCCCCCCACCCTACCCCCAATGGGTGCAGTGCTCCCGGCTCCAGCCACATAAATGGGCCACATGTTCTGCAGTCTCAGGCTTAGCCCAGGACCGCAGAAAAACCAGGCCCAAAGAGGAGGGCTCTATCCCAGGGCAAGGGAGGGATGATCCCTCCCTGATCCCAGGATCCCCTGTGTGTCATGTGGACACACTGGGATGATCCTGGGGTTCGCCCCAGGATATAGCCTGGTCTAGCTAAGGCCTCAGAGGGCTTTGAAACAGATCTGGAGTGAATTGAAACAGATCTGAAGCAAATTGGCTTGTTCTGAATTGATTCAGATTGATTCAGACCTTTTTTCAAGCACACACGGCCTGTCTGTGTTTGCAACATATATTTTTTTTTTTGGTTAGAGTAGGGAGGGGGAGGGGGAGTTTGGAGGGGGAAATTGGCTGTTAAGTGATGGTTTCATCCCCCCAATCCTACTGAAGTCTCCCAATTATCTCCAGCAGCCTCCAATCACAATGGTGGAGAAGGGCTTAAGGACAATCAGGAGATCAAGCTTACTTTGTCCTTGCTCATTGTGGGTTAGACTTGGTAGAAGTAGGTTGTTTTGGGCTGGCTAGCTTTGTTGTTGGTGTGTGTTTTGGGAGCGTTGGTACTTGGATCTTCCTTGAGCCTTCCCCCTTCTCTCACTGTTATCTCTTGCCTCTGTTTCTGCTTCTCTCTTTTTTTAAAAAAAATACAAAATTTATTTTTAAAAAATCTTCTAGTTGTTAGCCTTTAGTGTGTTTGTTCCAATCCATCTCCACTTCCTTCCCCTTCCAACATTTTCCCTTGAAAAAAGCAAATATTACCAATTGATTACACGAATACCACTGCACCAATCTGTCTGGAATTTAGCAGACATGAGTACTTCTACAGTGTCTGTAAGGTATCCAAATTTCATGTTTGTATCATGAAAAAGTTATAGCACTTTGATTTGAGTAGTTTCCCTGAAAAAAGCAATTTTTACCAGTTGATTGCATGAATTCACTGCACCAATCTGTCTGAAATTTGGCAGACATGAGCACCTCCACAGTGTTTATAAGTCTCCAGATTTCATATTTGTATCATGAAAAATGAAAACGTTTTAGGCATTTCTTTTTACCAATGCAAGTCTATGGGAAAATGAGAAATATTGATTCAGATTTGGATCTGAATCGAACTGAAACAGGTCTGCATCGGTCTGAAGAAAATCGGGCTGAACCACCCCAATCTGCTTCAGATTTGGGGTTCGGATCTGAGGTGGTATTAAGGGGGAGGAAGAAAACTTTCTCTTTCTCCACATCATGCATGATTTTATACACTTCTGTAATGTGTCACCTTACTCTCCTTTCCTCTAAACTAAAACACCTCTAATATGAACATGGAAGCTTTTGTCTCAGGGACATACATCCAAGTAAATTCATGACAGTTGCCTGTTTCCTAGTAAATATATCTTGGATGCAATGTTTTCAAACATTTTATTCTGCTTCTTCCAGTATTCACTTTATTTATTTATTTTTAAATTTTTATAAGCCACCTTTAACCCACCGGATCCCAGGGCATTGTACACAACATAAAAAACCAAGAACAAATCCAATAAAAGACAAAACAAAACTCTAGACAGGTTTGGACTCGATGGCTTTATAAGCCCCTTCTGACTCTACTGTTCTATGATTCTATGAAAGCAACATATAACAATTGTAGCCATTTAAAAAACAACAACAATTCAAACCCAACAGTATCAAAATGCCATTGCATTTAGCAAAAAGAAGCAGATAAGCCTCTCTGTCCCCAATACCTATCTATAAAGACTTGCTTTAAAGAGTGAGCTTTAAAGAGCCCCTGAATCTCAGAAAGGATGCTCAATAATGCACCTCCTTAGGAAGCTCAATCCAGACCACTGGCGCCATCAATAGAAAGACACTGGTGTTGTTGTCTATGGGCATGTGTACATCTATGGGTGTAGAGGGCTGGAGAGGGGGCTTACCTACTTCTGGGATTGTTGCCCTTTGTCTACACGCGGCGCGCAACATCCTGGAAGGAAGAGGACGTTGCGGCCACCATTTTTGTGGTTTCCCCCCCCCGAAAGAGAGTGCACGAGCGCTCGAATGCAAAAGGTAAGGTGTTTTTAAAAACCACTCCTGTTCCCACCACCCCACCTTCGATGGGCACGGAGCTCCTAAGGAGCTCCATGCACCATGTCCATCACGACAAGCTGGGACAAACCGGGACAGCGGCCCACACTTCCCGCAGTCTTGGGATCATCCCGAGACTGCTGGAAAAACCAGGATTGAAGTGTAGGGCCAAATCCCAGGGAAAGGGAGGAATCATCCCTCCCTGCTCCTGGGATCCCCTGTGCATCTTGTGGACATAAAGGGATGATCCCAGGATGATGCCTGGGATATTGCCCCTTCTAGATATGCCCTATATCTCCTTTGATATGTTGCTCTGAACATGTCCATCTTACTGATATAACTGCTGCATGTATATGTGTGTGGATCATAAGAAAAGCAATCTCTTCCTAGGGCCTGATGCCATAATTTTAAACATGGCTAGCATTATTTGCAACCCATGGTTAGATCCTAAACATTCAGTGAAACTAAGGTGTAATGTCACTTTCAGAGCCCTGCACCTGGAGATCTTGTAAAGGGAGCCTTAACTGTGTTTTGCTAGGGTTAGATGTGACACACAAACCCATGATTCACAAATCTACTTTGGATCATTAATCATGGTTTAGATATTCAGATGTCATGCTTAAGCATGGTTAAATGAAAAAGAACCCCCTGCTTAAGTATTATGTCTGTACTGAAACAGCCTCTCAGAAACAGCCTCTGCATTTTCTATCAGTACCTGCTTCCCCTTTACCTGCCTTGCTTAATCATTCCACTTTCTTGCAGCTTCTTTATTGGTCTCAATAAATAAAGAGATATTCTCCTGATATGCGTGAAAGAGCTTTTATTCTCTTCACCCCTCCACGATTTGTACTTTTCCAGTTCACCATCACCACAGGGCCCATTTTCAAACTATCATTTTTAAAGGTCACTTGTTTTGTTCCAAATGCAGTTGAGTCTGACCATGATTTAACGACACCTGAACAAGCGACATTAAAATTACCCTCCGTGTGTGATCATAAATAATTATCAAGACGAAGGGGAAAGAAAAAAAACCGGAAGAGAAGAAAGCAAACAATATTTCTTTGCAAAAAAACCAACGCAGAGGATATTAGTTAAAATGTTAAAGTATATTAACCAATTATGCAAAATCCTTTCATATTGCCTTGCTTCATTTCAAACATGGCACAGGCTATTTTGTCTGTGAACTCGAGTGGAACAAAAAGCTACAGAATGCAATTTGTGTCAGGAGCTGGACTACAGAAGGACAACTAATTCTAATTAGTACAAATTCCCCACAGGCCAGAAGGAGGCCCTAGTGCGGGAACCAACTGCCTAATGCTGTTTCTATCTTCCAACAGGTGGGCAGAGGTCTCCCAAAGGTTGTCATGGTGATAGCTAATGGTAGACCTTTAGCTGGACACCAGTAATTAATTGAGTGCATGGCCAGCCTTTGAATGTGATATCTTTTAATATACTTCTGAAGTAAAAAAAGATTGGCTCTTCTAATTGGTTAAAATTAAAATAGCAGAAGAGTTTGCCAAGAACTACAGTAATGTAATGCAAGTCTCTTTTCAAACTCCCAAACTAGAATTCTTTGCATATCTACAGGAAGAGTGGTATGAAAAAGAAAAGGGAAAAAAATTACCACAGTGAAAAAGTCCTCCATCTGATAATATTGATATTATATGGAGCACACTTTTCATGCAACAAATATTTATGCAATTTATTAATATTCATCATTGGATCTATACTAGAAATGTGGCTTTAAAAATACTGAGGAAAAATATTTGGATTTATAAATGGGAATGAGAGAAAGAGGGAGAGAGAGATGAGATAGGAAAATGAGGAGGGGGGAGAATGAAGTCATCACTGGAATGGAAAGCACACCCATGTTTTTAACTATTCATTTTAAGCAATAGTACATCACACTTTTCTTTAATTCCTCAACTTTTATCTTCAAACCTTGCTCCTTAAATTGCTGAACCTTGTTGCACATTCTCAATTTCTATTCCCATTTATGGAAACAAATCTGGCTACAGATTTTTTTTTTAAAAAAATCCCAGTTTTCAAAAATAGACTAATGATGACGTTCCTCCCCTCTGCTAAGGGAAAGTGCACCTTTAAAAGATTTTCAAATAACACAGGAGTAAATTATAATCTTATACGGATTAGGATTAACTTGATAGTAGATGCTTTTTGAAGGTTTGTTGCCAGTGAACAATTTTGCCTTTCACACTGCTGGAACAGAAATTAGTTACCAAAGGAGACTTATTTGAGACTTCAGATAGTGGAGGATGAACACTTAAGCCTGAGTGTTTACTTCTCTAGCTTTCTAAGTAATAAGCACCAGTGAAGTTTACTGAGAAGAACAAATAAAGTTGAGATACACTGTGAGCTGTACAACAGGCTCTACAAGTATTAAGAGTATTGTTAAAAACCCAAATATTTGTAAATATTCTGATGTTTTCGTATATATACCAACACACACACACACACACACACACACACACACATGTTCATTAAAACATATATAAGAAGATAGAAGAGTCGTTGAATCAGATAAAAGGAGCATTTTGTTCATCATTTTGCTTCTAACGTGACCATCTAGAAGTTTCTGAGCATTAACAATCAGGTTTTGAAGGTGCTAGACTGTGGTACTTCGCATCTGGAATTTAGAGATAAACAACCTCTAAACATGGAGGTTTTATTAATTATCTTGGCTAATGGCCATGATAGCTAACATGACTTCATTTTATTTCTTTTTACAGCTAAGGTAGTACCCTTCTTCACCACATTTTGTGGTAATGTATTCCGTAAATTAACTATGGAATTAAATACATACCCCTCTTTGTATAATAATGCTTTCTGGAATGACGTAACTTTGAAAGGGTTCAAAGTGTAGAGTCAGGTACGCATTCACTTTTGGGCATTTACATTTCTGAATGAGCAGATCTGAGAAATTGTACCATAGTAAGAAACTAGTGTCAGCACACTGCTTCCATTTGTGCATACCATTAGGTCTAATATATCGTACAGAAGACTTCTGAAAACGTTTTATTTTTTCACATTTATATACAACAGAGCTGTATATATACATATCACTATATGATGCAAATCTAATTCCTAATACCATTTCAGAATGCTGTTGCTCACTGTTGTCACCTTTATCATAGAAGTAAAACTACACAGAGAGACGTTTCTAATTTGCTTACATTAAATAATTCACATTAGAACTTGGGAAACTTTTGAGTTGCTTTAATACTGCAGCCCAATGGTCTATCACTTGTAGCCCAACAGTCTTATCACTTTCTGAATAGAAGCAGTTTTCCAGACTTTCAAGTAGAGATGTAGCCCCATTCTGAGGTACCAGGGACAGAGCTGGGACACAAAGCATTAATGCTAGATGTGGGCCTTCACTTATACTTCTATTATTTGGTATTGAAGTTAATCCCTTTCCTTCAGAAAAATGATGTTAAGGTGGTCCGCCTGCTTTAAAAATGTCAACCATTTTGCTTATTTCTGTTGAAATGAGGGCAATGTTTGGAAGATATAGGATTGTGTCTAATTAGCCCCTCCTGCTAATGAAACAGTTCTGTCAGTAGAATGGAAATGGGTGATTTCCTCTAACTGCCTCACACCCTCAAAAACTGCTCCAGATACTTAGGGGATCCTCTATAGCAGATTGGGGTGCGGTGGGTTGAAGGTAGGAGGAAATCCCATTGCATGAACAGAATTCTGCTCAAAATTAGTTTTTAACCATAGAACAGAAGCTTCCTGGGCCCTCTTCCCTCTGTTTAAAGCCTACTCCCAAAACTGTATTTATTATTGTACAATTACTCCTAAAACCAAAGAACCAAATGCCTTGTTCATTTTAAACTGAGAATGGGGCTGGGGGATTTTTTAAAAAGTATGATATGATTTCATACTAATTTTAAACTAATAATATTATTTCTCCTTATTATGTGTACTAAACATTTAATTTTTAAAAAAAATGCTCCAGAGGGCTGCTCCTCTGTCTCAAGAATGATTTTATTAATCAAATGTCTTCAGTGCTACCTCACAGCATTTGCCATTACTATTGTTTGGTCTGTACCAGAGGCTAAAATGTAGCTTCTTTTAATAACATATTTGCATAAGCTGATCTGAAAGATCTCCCTGTGATGATATTACTCTAGGGTTGCCCTGTTACCTCAAGAGGAAAAAAAGGCCTAAGGTGCTGGTCCGAAAGAGATCAAACTCAACAATTAACTAGTCTTTATAAAACAGGAATAGCTCTACAAGCAGTAAAACAAATGATTATCATTCCTTTTTGGCGGTTGGCTATGCCAAGCCAGAGAAAAACAGAGCTTTCAAACACTGACAATCTGGTATATTGAAGTATGACCATTATTTTTTATTTTCCACGTTTTTGGTCCAAAGACAGTTCTGAGTAATTGATTCCCATAATGAGCTATGGTTCGTTAGTCAATTTAATTTATAATTGAATTGGATGGATGTAACTCTGTGTAAAATTGTCTCTGAAGAATCTGTTTTGTTCGTCTGTTCAACTTCTGACAGGGATGGAAGAAAATCTAAATTATTCCCTCTTGCAAGGAGGGAAAACTCTAAAAAGTCTCAGTTTCCCTTGTGAAATTAAAGGGGAAAATATTTTTAACAGTTGCCATATAAAGTTGCTGTGCCCTTACTTTTAAAAAAGATGTATGCAAGACTTTCAATTAACACATTCATATCTGGAATAATAGGTCAATAAATAATTATATAAATGAAAATACTTTCCATTTCTTCCCAATGGGAGTACAGAGACTATTCTTCCTTAGAATAGATACAGTCTAATGCCATACAATGGATAACCCAGCAGAAATGCCAGCAAGTGAAGAGATTATCATCTTTTGTTTAGGTCGACTGTTTGCTAATGAATACCAATGTTCATTTGATTAGGGATGGGCCACAGCTCAGCACAAGAATCTATGCTTTGCATGCAGATGGTCCCAGGTTCAATCCAGCATCTCCAGTTAGAAGGAGCAGGTAGCTGGTGATGAGAAAAACCTTCCTCTGCAGCCAGTCAGAATAGATAGTACCGGACTAGATGCAGTGGAAGCTGATGGCTCTGTTTTCAGTGGGGCTGAGAATCCATTCTGGATTTTAGTCACAACCATCCAGAACTCTAACAGAGGGGGAATCCACACGTCATATGCCGAGACCGCTTCTAAGAGACCCCAGTGCGACGTGAAAGCGATCGTGTAACTTGCCTTTGGAAGAGCCGAGGAAGAGGTGTCCTTGCCGCCGCCGCCGCCGCCGCCACCCACAGACCTCCTTGCCGGCTGGGACAGAGAGCTCAGGGGAAGAAGGCGGGGTGGAGAGTGGACGAAGCTCTCCACCCCGCCTTCTTCAGCCGAGCTCTCCTCGCCGGCCGGCTCTCCTCTTCCTCGGCTCTTCCAAAGGCAAGTTACACGATCGCTTTCACGTCGCACTGGGGTCGCTTAGAAGCGGTCTCGGTACGACGTGCGGATTCCCCCAGAGCTATCCAAGGTGTCAAACCCTACTCCCAAAATAGGTTCAGCACCTTCTGGCTGGTTCTGACTGGAGCCCAGAATGGATTCACAGCCCCACTGAAATCGAAGCCACCAGCCTCCACTGATTAGATGGCGAAATAGTGTGATACAGTTAGAGCCCTTAATACAGCAAAATAAGCATTTAACCCTTCGTCAGCACCCTGCTGCCTCAGAAAAAAACCCTGCTGCCTCAGATGAAAAAAACAAAAATGTGTTCTACTGTTTCATTTTGCTTGGGTATGCAATGCTCATCTTACTTCTTGAATAACTACTCCATGGTATGGCCAGTCTGAGTCTTGCAAGTAGCTGGTGAAGTGTGAGTGGGTAAGAGATTAGGGGTAGGAATGTTGTGAGTCTGAGGTGGGCAGTCCGGTGGCCCCCAGACTCCAGTCCGTGGACCGTCACACTTGCCTGACTCAGCAAACGTCAAGCCAGGCAAACACAGTGGTTCCTGCCGGCTTGCCAAGCCACCATTTTGCATAAAAATGGCAGCTCATTCTTTTGTGTCCATTTCTACTTGGGGGACTCCAATTAGATGCCTTTTTCTTTTTTCTTTTTTTACTTTTGTGGGAAGTGATACTGCTTCACTGCAGGAAAGTGGGAACTTATCATCCTCCAGATGTTTTGGTGTACAACACCCATTATCTCTCACCATGCATTAGAGCTGATAGCAGCTTTAGGCCAAAATACCTGGAGAGTCACAAGTTGCCCACTTCTGCTTTAAAGGCTGGGCCTGTCTGTCAGGATATGTTTGTAAGTAATCAGATGTCAGAAAGGCGCCACAGACGCTGTAACCTCCTACCATTTGGTGAAGTGAGCAGCTGCTCACTTGAAACAATAGTTTCTGGGATTTTTAACCCTTATACAGTGTCTGAGATAAGACTGAAAAGAGAGTAGCAGAAATACCAAATTACTTTAAGGGCAGATCAGGGTGGTGTTGAATATTACGAGGAAGCACTGAAAAAGGATGTACAAGTATCTTGGAGCCACCTATTTGTGCTTCCTGTGCAATTTCTGAAAGAGGAACTTATACGACTTCTTCATGAGGAGATCCACAATCTCTGCTATGCAAGCATTGTAAGCAGGGATGTGTACACTCCCCACCTCCTGGACAGGAGGTACAAATGGAGGATGCAGGAGTCACTGGCACTGTAGCTATTCCCTTGTAATCTTTGAAGGTTCTCTCAGGACCAAAACAGACATTACTTAAAAGATGTAGCTATGTCTTTCTATTCCTATACTATAGTAAGTGCAAGGGCCCCAATCTGGATCAAGCATGGGTGGGATGGCAGTGGTGGTGGTAAAGGATTCAAATTCTTTCCTCCTGCTAAGGAGCCAATCCAGATTAAGAGTCCGATGCTTGCAAGTTCTGTTGCAAAATACTGCAACAGAATATCTTTAGGACGTTAAACAAAGCAAGTTGTTTGAGCGATGCTGCATACCACAAATCAGACATCAACCAAGATTGGTTTGAAAAAGGCCCATTCTGAGATCCTACTCAAGTCCAGTTAAAAAAAAAAATCAGCTCTGCATTGATTTAAATGGCCCTAAGCATCTGATCTGGTTGCCCAATACACGAAAGCATCTAACTCAGAGGATAATGAGATGTTTGATAACATCTACCCAGATGACAGAAGCATTTGGGCCATATCACATATGGCAGGGGAAGGCAGAAATCCTCTAGCGTTCACCCATCAGCCAGTTTTATCTTTTTCGGTGCGAGCCTTTGCTGACCTCTAATAGGGTGTTCAGCCTGACCCTGTGTGCTAGTACTACATTTTCCACTTTTTTTTTTTTAAAAAAAGGAAAGAACTAATTAAAATGTGTAACACTTATATTTAATGCCAAAAAGGTAGTGATAGATTCACTGTGTGTCACTTTCTATATACTTAAGATAGTAGAAGGGAATTAGTGTCACAACATATTTTATATATATATATATATATATATATATATATATATATATATACACACACACACACACACACACACACACACACACACACACATACACACACACACACACACACACACACACACACACACGTGCCAAAAAAAAAAGGAAAGCATTTTGGCTGGGGGCAGCGGAAAAACACAACAGCGCATCACTGCAATAGGATAGGAGATGATAATCACCTATCCTCGTCCCAAAAGGCATACATATTTATCTTACAGCCAAAGGACTGCTTTTGCTGTAAGCTGGGTGGAAGAGAATTCGTACTGGGGAGAATTTCACATGGATTTGTAGAGGCAATCATGACACGCTGCTCTTCAAACTCAAATGGCCTCCAGTTAAGGGGTCGCTTAACAATCTCATTTGTCTACATTTGCATCAAGTCCTCAATAAATTCAGATGGCAACAAGCTTCCAGGCTCCTTATGTTATTCAGATAATAGGGTTTTTCCTTTTCGTGTAACTGTAATAGTGTAACTGTAGTGTCTAATCTTTGTCATATTTTGGGAACATGAGCCAGCTATATCTCCCCATCACACACCCTGAACATTCTCATTGCTACATCGAAGGAAGCTACAGAGCTGACTTCTGTCTTTGGTTGCACCATTAAACCAGCAACATGGTACTTGCATAGGGGACTACATCATTTAGCCAGTGTTTCTGTTATTCCCTTAAATGTGGCTTGTTTGTTTCTAAATGAAAGAAGTATAGCATTTAACAGTAGAGGGAGACTGGAGCTGTTGGAGACTTATTTTGATCTGCAGTGATAACATCCTTGTTGAAAAATTCTTTTCATATACCTTGTTTTCAAAAATAGAGAAGGTGTATGAGACAATAGAAGTTGTTTCTCTTGTTTTAAAAAACAAACAAACAGAAATACATGGTATCAATCATTTCTACATAATGCACAAAGCAAACTCTTCAGCCCAGATAAGATGTGTCACTGTAAACTTATGTTCGGAGGCACTTGTATCAGTGTGATCAATCACTTAATAGCTTCTGTGAGTTACATTTTTACTTTAGTCTTTAAACTCTTTTAACTGCACTACTGCAACTATTTGAATCTGAAGTTGAGATGTAGATTAATATTGCCATTTGTTTCCCCACTAATATGCCCCAAGCCAGAAGCTTTCTGTAGTTTTTTCTTTTCTTTTCAGAATTGACTTACTAGCATGATACTCTGAGAAGAGAATATGGCAGCAAAGAAGGGGATGTTACATTGTATGGATGGGTGGAAACTGAGCATGGAAAAAGACAAAGAAAAATATGTGAAGAACAATGCTCTGGAAGTGATGTAAGAGAAATGGGATAATGGCCAAGGGGCTGTCTTCATGGTGCTGAGTTAGTGCCGCTCTGCCACCAAACCCTGCGGTATCGCTGGTGCAGGATGGTGGCAGGGAGGCAGTGTGGGGTTTCTGGCAGCCATTAGCCTTGCTGGGCCTGCCCCCTGCCCTCTGCCTGGGTGGACGGTGACCATCCACATGTCCACACCTCTGCTGTAACTCCGGAGCAAGGATAGATGGCGGATGTGCTTTACTAACCTCGCTCCAGAGAAAAAAGTCAGGGTAAGTCTCTGACTTTTTTTTCTTCACAGCTTTGCTGGAAAGCCCTGGGCTGGCTGCATGGTGGCTGCTGCATCATATAATTGATGCAGCACCATCAAGTATCCACCCCGGGGCTTTCCATCCATTTAGACAGCCCCCAAGACAGTGGACAAAACAAGCTGTATCTAGGCTTACATTATTAGAATGTAAGCCTATGCGGGAGGGTTTTGCTATTTTATTGTTTTACTCTGTACAGCACCATGTACAGTGATGGTGCTATATAAATAAATAAACAAATAAATAATAATAGTACAGCATCTTGTTCCTATTGTGGCCACTATGAGTTGCCAAAACAGAGGATACGCATCAACAAAAAGAGGATTTGCATATAATTCACATATGCTAATTCATCTGTATAATTGCACATTTAGCAGAATTCTTATTATCCAAATTGAAATACAGTAGATCTCACCGTGACGTGGAAGAGAACAGGTGACCTATGTGCCTTCCCATTTAGTCTGCTGTCCAGGTGCCAACAGTTGATGGGAAATGGGTCTTATGGGTCTTTATCTTTAAAATGGAATGGGACAGGGCAGCCCTTCAAACAGAGGATGGTCCTCAGTAAAAGATGACACATGGCCACCCTACACATCAGATATCTATGGGAAGCTCACAAAGAGGTTGTGAGTGCAATAGCATCTTCTGCTCATGTTTCCCAGCAACTGGTATTGAGAGACATATCACCTCAGATAGTCAAGGTTACAAGTATGGCTCATCTACACCAAGCAGGATATTCTACTATGAAAGTGGTATGAAAGTGGTATATAAAGCACAGGAGCCACACTACTGCTTTATAGCGGCATTGAAGTGCGCTGCAGGATCTACACTACTGCTTTATAGTGATACTGAAGTGCACTGACAGCTGTTGGGCCCCATGACACATCTACACCAAGCAGGATATAGCACTATGAAAGTGGTATATAGTACTTTCCTCTCTCATCTCACACTATTGCCCCGCTCGTGCTCTTCGCTCCTCTGATGCCATGTTTCTCACCTGCCCAAGGGTCTACTTCCCTTGCTCGGCTTCGTCCATTTTCTTCTGCTGCCCCTTACACCTGGAACGCTCTTCCAGAACATTTGAGAACTACAAGTTCAATCGCAGCTTTTAAAGCTCAGCTAAAAACTTTTCTTTTTCCTAAAGCTTTTAAAACTTGATTTTGTTCTGACTTTTATACTGCCTGTTTGGTGCATTCTCTTCCCCTCCTTATTGTTTGATTATGATTTTATTAGAATGCAAGCCTATGCGGCAAGGTCTTGCTATTTTGTTTTACTCTATACAGCACCATGTACATTGATGGTGCTATATAAATAAATAAATAAATAAATAAATAATAATAATAATAATAACAACAGTTGTCAGAGCACTTCAATACCACTATAAAGAAGTAGTGTGGCTCCTGTCTTTTATACAGCGCTTTTGTACCACTATCATAGTGCAATATTCTGCTTGGTGTAGATGAGCCTGTAGTCTTCTTGACTAGGAACCATTGATATTAATGTATAGGATATCACTATCATATTGAAACAAGTGCTGTGCTGAATCCAGCCCCAATTTTGGGTCCCCCCCTTTCCCTGCAAAAAAGGCATTGTTTTTTCTATCTCTTTCACAGGGAGCGGGAGAATTTTGGAGAATTTTCAACTTATGTAGGGGGACAGGGTTTTCACACACTTTTTTGAGTCTGGGAGGTGGCTGAAAGATCTTCTTTCTATTTTTTTTTTTACTTGAAAAACACCCGTAGCGTAAATCTCTCTCCAGCCCGGCAGCACTTCTTGAATGGGCATTCAGGAAGAACTCCCAGGTTGCAGAAACTTCGTTGCAAAAAACAACAACACCTTCTTTGCAAAGGACAAATTGGGCTTTTGGAGCATTATAAAAATGTTTATCTTGCTCCATTTGTGTTGTTGCAAAGAAGAACAGAATTTTTTAAAAGCTTTAAAAACCCCAATTGCTCTTGCTTTGCAAAGAAGCTTCTGCAGTCCCAGAGCCTTTCCTGAATGCCTATTGGAGAGAATGAGTTCATGTGGTCTCCTGGGAGTTCAGAAAAAGTTGCAAGACTGAAGAAGAGGCTCCTGCAAGTGCAGAGGGTGTTTTTTAAAAAAATAAAAATTAGAAAGACCCACTCAGCCATCACCTACACTTAGAAAGGTAAGCTGAAGTCCTGTCCTCATCCCCAAGGAGAAAGTGATCTGAAATTCTCACCCATCCCAACCTCTTTCAGCAGAGTTTTCATTTCATACCCCCCCCCCAAAATGCCAAAGATGGAAGCACCATTTTTTTTGGCACAGCACTAATTGAAACCTTAAATAGTCATACTGCTTAATTTTAGCAGTGGCATTTCATGGGCATAGAAACGGAGTGCAGGGACTCAAGATTGGGGATACGATTGTTCGGTGTTGGCATCAGTCTCAGTGCTGACAGGTGCGTGCCTGGATCATGGAATGGTTCAATGATGGAGTAAGAGAGGAGCATGGGTAGCCAATGTCCTTGCCACTTTCTACACTTTGAGGCCATTTTGTTTCACTGGTCCATGCAAAGCTAGTCCAGTCTTACTCCATCCTCCAGTAATAGAGAGCTTTGCCTTCTCTGCTCCAAAGCAATCTGCTTCAGGCAGCACCATGATGGTGGACTGAGTGAGATAAGTGAAGGTAGCAACTGGTGCAGTGAGACTTTTAAAAGGGTTGGCTCTGGTGTGAGCAGGAAGGATGCCTTTTGGTCTTTACTTCATGCAGCAACATGAGTTGGGCTAGAACTGCTACTTCAACTATTAGGAACAAAATGCTATGGTACCTGCAGGTGGACAAGCCACTTTATCTGCCTCTGTAATCTTGGCTCAAAAAACCTGGGCTATAACAAAAGTCTAAGGCCTTAGCTAGACTTAAGGTTTATCCCGGGATTGTCCCGGGGTCGTCCCTGCCTGCTCCTGGGATATCCTGTGTGTCATTTACATGAACAGGGATGACCCCAGGACGATTCCAGTATAAACCTTAGGTCTAGCTAAGGCCTAAATCTCTTGTTCCAGAGTTTAGACCTGTGTTTGCTGCCAACTAACTTAGCAGTTGTGGCTTGGAGTGTGCAGCAGCTTTTGTGTGGAGTAAATTTTATTGCTTTGATTCACCTGGGATTTGCACACCTCATAGATCTGGTTATAGTTTAATGTTTTAATAACTCACAGGCTGAAGGAGAAGTCAGATACACATCCAATTTATCCCATCGCAGGCCGTAACTACTGGATCTCACACAGTTTTCACCTCAGTCCATAAATAAGTCGAGGTTCACTTGAATGTGTCCCTGGTTTATAAACCATGACCCAAATTTTCAGCTTGCATTATCTTTTGCTATTAACTCACAAAAAGTAAACATTTGAAGCTGGAATGCCTAAAAAAGGCTGTTTTCAGAGTATCTTTTTCCCCTCCTCCTGGGAAAGAGAGAGAGAAGATTTTGGCTACATTAACTACAAAGCGCCACCCACGAGCTGAGAGCTTAACGCAAAATGAATGGAAGGTCAAACTTTAGTAGAGCCATTAATCTGTATTGCCACATACCCAGATTGAAAAAATATATGAGAAATGTAAACACAATTTCCAGCCTGCATTAGATAGCAGAAGATATGCATAGTCTTAGGAGATAACCTTTCATGAACATTGGGAAGTTTGGCTTTATGTCAGAGTTGTGTGTGTGTATGTGTGTGCATGAGAGAGTGCGTGCGTGTGCATAGTCTTTATTATGTTGTGTTTTTCATCTAATACTTTCTTCATTTTTATTTTGGGTGATGTAGGAAATGTGACTTCTGATAAAAAAAGGAGCAATGTGAGGGGAAATATCCCAAAGGATAATGCTATTTTTCATCTTTAATGTGCTTCTGACCTTACTTCATTCTCTACTTATCCTTCTTCTCCCAGTTATTGGGAGATCATTATTCTTTTTGCAGGTGCCCCTTGGCCTCCATTTTCTTGACTTTTTGTTTGCTTGCATTTTCTCATGCAATAATTCATTTCTACTCCCTTTCCATCTTCAAGTTCAGTTCTCACTTTCTTTCATAGTCTCTCTCTCATTTCCCTCTCCGCCATTCATGCCTTGCTTTCTTTTGCTTTTAAAGAACGCCTTCACTCCTTTCCTCTTCAGCCGATTCCTTTATCTTTTGGTTTGCCCCCTCTAGCTTCCTTCTTTCAATTTGCCTATCTTTCATTCTTCTCTTCCTCTGTGGGCCGATTCACACGACCAGTTATGAGATGGAAATTTTTTACCACAGTGCTGCTAGCCTGTTCTTACCTCCCAAACTATGCCTCACCAGCCACACTGGGAAATATAAAAGCAAAAAGGCTTAGGGCCAGTCTTCCCGAAGGTGTCCCTTCCCCTATATATTTTGGCCCAGTTTATTTATTTATTTATTACATTTATATCCCGCCTTTTTTCCACCTAGGAACCCAGGGTGGCATACATAATCCTCTCCATTTTATCCTCACAGCAACAACCCTGTGAGGTAGGTTGGGGTGAGAGACTGTGACTGGCCCAAAGTCACCCAGTGAGATTCCATAGCTGAGTGGGGAGTAGAACCCAGATCTCCTGACTCCCAGTGCTGAAACCCAGAATGGTGCAATGGGTGGGTACCAGAGAATGCGCCTTCTCTGCAGTGGCTCCCCATCTTTGGAATGCCCTTTCCAGGGAGATCTGCCTGGCATCTTCATCATGTACACTTAAAGTACAATCCTATGCATGTTTCGACAGAAAAACTCCTACAACTCCCAGCATTCTCAAGTCAGTACAGCTATTTAGGGAATGCTGGGAGTTGTAGGAGGTTTTCTTTCTGTCTTTCTAAACATGCATAGGATTGCATCCTTAGACACCAGGTTAAGACCTCCTCTTCCAGCAGACATTGGATCTTTAATCTGTTTCTTTGACTATTAGGTTTACAGCTGGCTCCATAATGTTTTTAATGCTTAATATTGTATTACTGTGATACTTTTACTGTTGTATGTTTTCTAGTTGTTGTTTTAGCTTTTTATGATCAAGGGCAGCATCCAAATCCAACAGTCCCCAAAGGGTAACACACAACCTTTGAAAGAGAAGAATGGTGAAAAGGCAGGCTGGAGCAGACAGTTGGGATGCTCTGCTGCTACATGCCATTCCACCAGCCCTGCTGAAGATCTCTCACATGAAAAGTGGTCCTCCTTCAGCTGTCCCCACCACCAGCCATTCCAATAGGCTGTACCAAAATGAGAGGGGGAAAGCAGGGCCATTCCACCAGCTCTGCCGGAAGATACTTTCTATCCCTCTTTCCTCCCCATTCCCTTTTCCTTTTAGATGTAAACCTGTGGACAGGAACTGTCTTTTTTTATTGATTATTTGTAAGCCACTCCAGGAGCCTTTTGGCTGAGGAGTAGGATAAAAATACTTAAATAAATAAATAAAGTTTCCTGGCTTCTGCTGGTCAATTAAAGTGAAAGGCAGAGGGCTCATCTACATCAAGCAGGATATTCCACTATGAAAGCGGTACATAAAAGGCAGGAGCCACACTACTGCTTTATTGTGGTATTGAAGTGCACTGACAACTGCTGGGGCCCATGACACATACCATAAACCACTTTCATAGTGCTATATCTTGCTTGGTGTAGATGTGTTATGGGTCCCAACTGTTGTCAGTGCACTTCAGGACCACTATAAAGCAGTAGTGTAGATCCTGCAGTTCACTTCAATACTGCTATAAAGCAATAGTGTGACTCCTGCTTTTTATATACTGCTTTCATACTGCTTTTATAGTGGAATATCCTGCTTGGTGTAGATGAGCCCAGAGTCTCCAAGTTAGCAGCCAGTCATCCTGTTAAGTTCCTACTTCTAGCTTCAATACTATGATAGAGGCTACAAGGACCCATGCTGCATCATCAGAGAGGTGCGCCTGTAGGCATTCTTACTATGAGAGTCAAAGAAGCACAAGAACAAGCCATCCTATATCTGAAATCCTAAGAACTCTTTTCAGAAAGTAAGCATCCATTGAACCAGATTTAATTATGCATAAATGTTTGGGTTTGGGGCATAAATCTAACACTGGTGTAGTTCACACATAATGCTAACCCATGGTATGGGTTGTGGAAATCTGGGTTGTTATGATGTGGCCTGGCTAACAAATCATGGTTTGTTAACCATGAACAACCCAGAAAGAAAACTCATGGCTTGTTGTTGGGTTGTGAATTGTGGATTGTTTAAACCATGGATTGTCATTATGTCTGAACCCAGAACTGTGGGTTGTTCATGGGTTGTTTCACTAGGCTACAGAGGTGGCAGGCAAGAATGGTAATAAATAAATGAATAAATCACCCAACTGCTCTACATGCAAGTAATACAGCGCTTGGTGTTATGTGCGAACTTGGCCAACAAGAAAGCCTCCATGAACCCATAGATCATGCATGACTCATGATTGTTATAGCACCCTGAATGGATTTGAAAATGGATGATTGAATAGAGGAACAGAGGATGGACAGAGGGGTGATTGAATTGAGGAGGTATATTTGCTCTAGTGCAAAGTGAATTGCACAGTTTGCTAGAACTGAGGGTATCAAGATTGAGATAGCAACATTAGCTGCTTTTTTTCTTATCTTTTTTTTCTCTCTCTTAGGATCCTAGGGAGCTGCCTTACAACAAGTCAGACCGTTGGTCCATCTAACTCAGAATTGTCTGCTACAGTGACTGGCAGGGGGCTCTTCAGGGTCTCAGTCAGGAGTCTTTGCCAGCCCTACCTGGAGATGCCAGGCGTCAAATCTGCCACTGAGCTATGGCCTTTCCCCTCTTTGGAAAAGGGCAGGAAAAGGACAGGAGAGCTGTCATGCCACTATCCAGAAACAATGGCACCGCCTGAGAACAAACAGGCAGAGCATGTATGACAAGGCATGGTCAAATGCTAGAAATATCAAATTATTTTGCGCTCTTTTCCATGATTAGTGGCATTATGCCGTTATGCAAATAATCTGTTATTTATAGAGAGATGCATTATGCAGTTATGCAAATCACCTATAAATAATTAATATTTCTCATCATTATTTGTGGGGAAATATTCCCCTAAAGCATGCAATATCAGGTATTTAATATATTGTGGCCCTCTTGCATGTTCCTGTTTATGAATATCCTGGTGTTCAGGTACCAATGGTTTCCAAGTTACAGTCCAGCACCTATCAATATCTCTGAAGTATGTTATGAACGTTATGAATTCATTCTGTGGCTTGGTCTTATTTGTGAACTCAGATGTTGCAAGAGAATATGAGTGGTGGCTGTAACTACAGTCCTAATGCAGTCATATCCCATACAAATCAATGCAGCAAACAGATGCCTTGGTGGCCACAACTGAAAACCTATACACATTAGAGTAAGGGCTGAGATGTGCAAGAGTCCCTTAAGAAATTTTGTTAGTCTCACGAAAACTCTTTGGGCTTACTTCAAAATTGTTTTATCTGACAAGGAACCGACAGAGGCCTTAGCTAGACCAGGCTTTATCCCGGGGTGAACCCTGGGATCGTCCCTGTGCATCCACATGACGCACAGGGGATCCTGGGATCAGGGAAGGATGATCCCTCCTTTGCCCCAGGATAGAGCCCCCCCCCTTTGGCCCCACTTTTTCCTGGGCTGAGCCCAAGACCGCGGAATGCGTGACCCATTGCTGCGGTTTCACCTGGCTCCATGCAATTTCTCTCGCAGAGCTGGGAGGAGCGCTGCACCCATTCGGGGTGGGGGGAAAGAAATGAAGATTGTAAATGAAGAAATGAAGTTTGTAAATGAAGATAATCCACAGACAGTTCCTCTGTTATCAAGGTGCCACTTTTTGTATTTATTTTTTTAAAAAATTACTACGTAGGAAATGAATTGGATGAACAAGGTGTGTTAAATTAGTGGCAACAGCAAAAAGAGAACGCTTTTTATTAGAAAAAGGCCTAAGCTCTCTGTGTTGGCTTACCTTATCAGGTAACTAATGTCTTTACATGAAAAAGATTGGTCTACCTGATTCTCTATACTGTAAGTACCCATAACTAAAGCAGTGGCAGCCAATGATGTGGTTCACAGAGTAGTAAGTGGTGGCGGCAGATGCCAGTGGCAGAAGTGTGGTGGCACAGAGGCAGAGGACTGCTGACGGATGATAAGCTCCTAGCATAGGCTGATGACATCACTGCTCTGTGCCTGTGCCTCTGCATAGTGCTGACCCAGCTGCCCAATTCCTGGAGCATTGCTACACACCATTTGCCAATGAAGGTGTCTTTCCCTTTTTCAGTAGTCGGCAGCAATGGCTGCTTCCTTATTATACCTTACTTCACCAGCTGCCATTGAGCTATAGTGTGGATCCAGGCTGCGGACATTTGCAGTGGTGGTCAGTAGGAATGATGAGGAAAACCATTTTTGGGGATGGAACTCTGAGTTTTTGCCAGCTCAGCCTCCCAGATGCCACCTTGTGGATCCCTGAGCTAGCTCAACTCAGCGCGTGCTGAGCCGGCCAAGTTTGCGGATTCCCACTTTTTTTGTTGTGTAAATCAGGATTTGTGCAAACCATGATTTGCGCAAATTCACAGCTGGAAATGGTTATGGCAATCACAATGACAAAATTGGTGCAAAATGGCAGGTATAAATGGTCCTTTACGCCTTTTTACCCAAATTGTGCTATTTATGGCCATGGTTTTGCACAAATTGAGATTTCCGTAATTATTCCCTGCTGTGAATTTGCATAAATCGCAGCTCATGGTAAAAAAGAAAAGAAAAGAAAGGAAGATGCAAGCTCTTGCTGGGTGCCTGTGGACCATCTGGTAGATGATGATAATAATAATAATAATAATAATAATAATAATAATAATAATAATAATAATAATATATTTCTTACCTGCCTCTCCGATTGGATCAAGGCAGGGAACAACAGCAAACATAAAATACTGATTAAAAACATAGTATACACTGTTAAAAATCATCCTAAAAACATCCTAAAATTCCACTGGGTAGGCCTTGAATGCACGCTGGAGTTGCGTAACGGGCAAGAGTGAACAGGACTTGGGGGAGTTCACCCATCCCTAACATGGTGCTACTAGCTGTGGCTGTGGTACCCCCTGTTTTCAACACTATCTTATATAGAACTTGATGATACTATTGTACCATAGCTAGCAGCCTTCTATGAAGCCAGGTGGCTTTATCTGCCACTGCTGTAACAATCGTGGTAACTCTTCTCTATTTCCCCCCCCCTTAGTGCCAAAGTACGTCAGAACACAGAATACAGAATTCTCTCGCTTCATCATTTTTATTAAAAAATACAGCCCAGCCTAATTTCAGATCCTGATTTCCCAGTGCCAACTTGAGCAACAAATATATAATTATTCTCATAAATAACTCAGGACTATACAATGTATTTCAAACAAGTTTCCCCACAAGGCACAAGTGCCCTATATTAAATTCTTTTTAAGTGTAAGTTGATTAAGGTAAAAATTAGTTGTTATTACCTTATGGACATTTTAGAATTTTGCAGCATTTCAAAGCCAGTTCTAGCAGGAGTAGATGTGTTGCCGCCCACAGGTATAATCATCAGGAAAATTAATAATCATGTTCAGAGTGGCTATAAATCATTGTGGTTTAGGCAATTAATATAGGGAAGAAAAGATGAAAGATCTATAAGTATTATTATTGTGTAAAGTATGCATTGTGAACACTCAGATCCAACACAGTCAAATTACAAATTCAAAGTTTCTGATTTGAGTGCATAATAATATAGGGCCATCAAAGGAAAGAAAGCAAGTGATTCTGTATAAATAATAATGGTGTATTCTAGCAGAGTAGTTCTCAGTGTCTAATATATGGAATATTCACTGATTAGTGTGCTTGTATGCAATCCAATACCTGTTTGCAATCCAATTTTTGTTGTATATTTTTTGGTGTACACCTAAAAACATAATGTAGGTAGTGCCCCTAAGGCTGCAATCCTATACACACTTAGGTGGGAGTAAGCCCCATTGAACTCAATGGATCTCACTTTGGATTAGATGTAGACAGGATTGCACTCCAAGCGGTTTAAAGAAAACCAAGACACAGCACTTATTCAAGTTGCTACTGCAGGAGATAAAGTTTGAGGCATCCAGTACAAAATTAAATATATATTCTATGTAAGTTTTCCATTCAAATTACAGCTGTGGATAGATGTGTTGAGGGCCTATCGACACATAACACTTGTCCATGTTCAGCATTTTCCTGTCCTGGCTCTGCTTCATTGGTTGCTGCCTCCAAGGGGAGGGAGCAAGGAAATGCCTGTTGCAAGGATGCCACACATCTTGTTTAACTAAACATTATTGGAGGGACCTAGGCTAGCAGCAGTCCTGCGTCCCCAATAATGAATAATTCTCCTCTGAAAGTGTGTCTTCACAGGATTATCCCCCACAGAAAGTACAATATGGGGAGAAGCATGGCACATGTGTTATGATGAAGGTTTTGCTCATGAGCAATGATACCAGTTTGTTTTCAGGCACAAGTCAAAGTGCTGGTTACAATCTATAAAGCCCTACACAACTTGCGACCAGGCTGTTTGAAAGATCACACACCATTACCTGAAGCACACTTGGTGAAACACAAGGGAGGGCCTCCTTGGTGGCTGCTCCCAGGTTCTGGAACATCCATGTAAGAGAGGTCAGGACAGCTCCATCTGTCAGCAGGCAAGGATGGTTTCATTTTGATAGCCTTTAAGCTGACTTCAGTTTCATTGAAAAGCTTTTAACAAGTGGGCACTGTTTATTTCGTAATTTTTATTGATGTGTGTTAATTGATTTGCTTTTCTGTTTTGAACATGATTTGTATTTTATCTTTGATTTTATTGTTAAACACCATTTGTAGTGAAAAGGTGGGATATAAATAAATAAATAAATGTTCACCCTTCCTAATGGACTGTATGACATAGATTGTAATACCTATCGAGATTGGTACTAGCTGTGGTTAAATGGCCTAATGCTTCCTTTTTTGCAGTCATAATTTTAAACTCACTCCAAATTATTTCATCCTCTCTTTTATTGCTTTAGAAGTTAGATATTTAGAGATGCAAAGAATCGTACTTCAGCTTTCGGGCAAATCCTAACCTCCATGGACAGGCTGCCATTTAGAATTAGTAATGTCTAATATTGATACACAGTATTGAAACTAAGATGAAGCATGGATATATTCAAATAACTGCATATCCAATGGAGACTTCATGTTTCCAACTGTTGCTTCAGTATTGTCATTTGAATTGTATTTCAGATTTCAGAAATGATTTATGTGACCTGCTAAATTTTCAGATGTATCACATCCAAATAGAATTATGAAGTCAAATACAAATTTAATTAGATACTGAAGGAAACACCAGACTGAAGTTGAGGGTGAGGGGCAGTTAATTAGGTCAAAATGGCACTAAACCCAGAGATACCCTTTCCCAGTGGTAACAGAAACAATTTTAGAGAAATATCTGGAAAGACCCAAAAGATGCCTCTTTTACATTTGGACATAAACAAATTCAGAGTGAACACTCATATGTGGGACTCTATTATACTTGTCAATCATCCAGGACTGTTTCCCTTTGGTGAGACTCTAAACATGTATATGGAAGTGCTGAGAAAATACCTGGGCATGCACATCTTTCTAAGCTATGAATGGTGAGACACTAGCTCCAGAAATCTGATCTGGATCTCTGTAGAGGTGATTCCCTGCCTCAGTTTAGGAGCCCCTCCCACCTCGTTGAATTACCCTCGAAGAACTGTTCAGTATTTGGGTAACTGATTTTTACAGAAATGCATACAGGTCCCTCATTTTTAAAGACAAATAGAAAAACCTTGGCACAGTGATAGCACTTATGGAGACCTTTAGCCCCACCAAGTTTGAATCAAATTGGTTCATGCTTTGATTTTATAAGAATTTTTAAATGGAAATTAACAAAATGCTTACATCTGCATAATATTTATAAATAAACAGATGAAACATGGCAAGATGATAGCTCTTAAGGAGGGCTTTAGCATCACCAAGTTTGAATTAGATTGGTTTATGCTTTGATTTATTTGGAGGTTTTATTTTAAAAAAAATTCCCCACTCCAACCTTCTCCAACCTGGTGCCCTCCCACGCACGTTTCTGCTCTGAGAGTATTCGATGGGTTTGGAAACAACCAATCTCTGCTCTGGAAGATTGAATGCTCCATGGATTTTCGCAGTTACCAGATAATTCCAGAGTGGAGTGCACACCCCTATGAGCCACATAAATTAGCTTCCATGATCTTTGTCAGATAAGCATATCTAATAAATATCTAACATGGGGTGACCATATGAAAAGGAGGACAGGGCTCCTGTATCTTTAACAGTTGTATTGAAAAGGGAATTTCAGCAGGTGTCATTTGTATATATGAAGAACCTGGTGAAATTTCTTCTTCATCACGACAGTTAAAGCTGCAGGTGCCCTGCCTTCTTTTAAATCTGGTCACTCTAGTATAGCTCCTGCAGCTTTAACTGTAGTGATGAAGAGGGAATTTCACCAGGTTCTCCATATATACAAATGACACCTGCTGAAATTCCTTTTTCTATGCAACTGTTAAAGATACAGGAGCCCTGTCCTTCTTTTCATATGGTCACCCTATCTAACATCTCATGCCTGGTTCATGAATGCATACACATCCCTTGAATTCTCTATATTTGTTTGTTGATTGGCAGATGAATGTGTGAACTGACTCCATTTCAAAAAAAGCAGGGCAGCTGAGGCAATTATTAAACTTACCAACTATTCCATCCAATCACTCATATTTGCTTTTGATGATATGGAAAACCAAAACTCAGACTGATTGCTCAGCTTATAAGAATGATCTTAAAAGCTCTACCTGATGCGGCTTTCAATTTGTCCCTTCAGCAGTTTCAGAATGTTTTGTTCACATTTAACTTATGACATAGAGCTGACTGTTTTCCTCCCATTTGTACTTCTGCACAATGTTAGTTCAAATTACTGTCCGGGCAAGCAGCCTGGAAAAGATGAAACTGGTCCACCAGATGAATGTAGTGGAAAGGTGACAAGTAGTCACTCCTTGGTAATTCAATTAGTGTGGCACTGACACGGAACACTTTTTCTTTAAAAGTTGAAAAGCCCAGGGCAAGCTTTGTATGGTAAGGTGGAACTTTATTGGCCCATCATGTCACCTGACCCTTGTTGAGCTAATACTTGCAATACCGCTCTTCGGCCATTGGCCACGGAGGCACCTATCACAGCAATTCCCCCTTCATGCAAACTGTCACAGTGGTGCAAAGGATGCACCAGAGAGCTTCAGCTATTGGGAGGTATAGAAATGCAATCAATCAATCAATCAATAAAAATAAATAAATAAATAAATAAATAAATGAGACTGGCCACTAGAGTCTCCATGTGAGACCACTAGGATTGTACAATCATGCTTTAACAACAACAACAACAACAACATTTTAAATTCAGAAAGGGAGGGCAAGATCACCAACTCCACCTTCCCCCCTTCTGCCTGAATTAACCCCAAAATGAGCAGATTACTCTTTAAACAAATCAGAAACTGACTCATTTCTTGAGCCATGCATGGGTCTTGGGGAAAGAAAAGGGAACTCTCACGCTACCATCCACAGAGCACTTTCCGACATCCTCTTTTACTAACTTTTAACTCTGGGTGGCATGCTGGCACTGAGGAGATGGAAAGGAAGAACAGTTCTCAGTCTCCCCTTTCCCGTCACTCTCCATTGCTGTGACGTGGGCCAGATGTACACCAAGCAGGATATGACACTTGGAAAACTGTATATTGAGTGTGTTCTGGGCCTAAACAGTTGTCACTACAGTTATAGACCATTTTAAAGCAGTAGTATAGATCTTGCCGTGATGATGAAGAGAGAAGGAGAAAAGGAGCGAGAAAATCATCTTTCTTGCTGCTTTGTCCTCAGTACCAGGGCACCATCCAGAGTTAAAGGCAGAAGAAAGGGGTGTGTGGGGATGGAGTAGTGATCCTTCTCTGGCCCAGCTATTGACCCAGAGGTGGGCTTTTAAGAGTCCCAGGTGTTTGTTTCTCAATGAAAGCCGACATCACCCCTATGCAGAATCTCTATTGTGTTTTCCTTCCCCCAGATCCTGACTATGGTGTAGGGTGACCATATGAAAAGGAGGACAGGGCTCCTGTATCTTTAACAGTTGTATTGAAAAGGGAATTTCAGCAGGTGTCATTTGTATATATGGAGAACCTGGTGAAATTCCCTCTTCATCACAACAGTTAAAGCTGCAGGAACTATACTAGAGTGACCAGATTTAAAAGAGGGCAGGGCACCTGCAGCTTTAACTGGTGTGATAAAGAAGAAATTTCACCAGGTTCTTCATATATACAAACGACACCTGCTGAAATTCCCTTTTCAATACAACTGTTAAAGATACAGGAGCCCTGTCCTACTTTTCATATGGTCACCCTACTATGGTGTAATGGTTAGCACCTCAAATCAGGATATAACGCTATGCCAGTTGCTTAGTATTTAACTATGTTTTCTGTATGTTACCATCTTGAATTGTTTTGAGATGAATCTGGAAGTTCAGTTGAGTTATAGAATATATGGCAGCAGGATGGTTTTGTATTGCATGGTAAATCTTTCTTTAAGCAAGGAGGATATTACTGCCATTTTAGTGTGTGTGTGTGTGTGTGTGTGTGTGTGAAGGGGCGGGGGTGAGGCGGGGAGGCTTGCTAAAGGCCTGCCAATGCATACAGAATGGAGGTAGAAATTGAACTAAGGCCTTCCAATCCAAAACACAGCTTTTTATTGTCCCAAATTAAAATTAACTTGATGATGGTTACCTCCTTATCTTTAAAGAGCTCCAATAGGTTTTCATTTCAGTAGGGCAAGAAATGGGAACTTGAAAACAGATATAACCAGCAGCATACAGCTTTTTGGGTGAAGCGGCGGAAGTCTAAACTGGTGTCTCGCTGCAGTAATGGAATAGATGACGGCTACTAAACTGAAGTTCAATACGGGTAAGACAGAATTACTGGGAAGGAGATAGTTTGTCTGCCCAGGAAAGCATTGTTTATTCTGTACTAGGTGGAGTTGCACTCCCCCTGAAGGAACAGGTTCACAGCCTGGTGCTGCTCCTTGATCCATCTTTGTCACTGGAGGCACAAGTTGCTTCTGTGGCCTTTTACCAGCTTAGGCTGGTGCATCAGCTGTGACTAGGAATGAATGAGAATTTTGTTTCTGTTCACAAATCATGCAAACATATCCTGTTCATAATCCTGAATGCAAATACAAGCAAGAAAGTTTGCAAATTCCCAAATTTGCAATCACATTAGAAAAATGCCTCTTTTTTTTTAAAGCATACTTTGAAATGCACATTTTTTTAAAAAAACACAAATTTTCAAGTTCTAGTCAATGGGGGAAAAGAGCACTCTTTTGAAAAATATGTACAGAAATGAACTTTTCCTGTTCAAAATGCACACTTTTCCTATGTGAACGGAATTGGAAATACAAAAATGGAAGCAAGCTGAAACAAGGGGTATGTCTACATGGGGTGATATCCCAGGGATCGTCACAGGATCGTCCCTGAGTGTCCACATGTTGCACAGGGGATCCCAGGAGCAGGGAGGGAAGATCCCTGCATTTCCCTAGGATATTGCCCTACACTTTCCCCACATTTTTCCCATGGTCCTGGGATGATCCTGAGACCACAGGAGGTGTGGGTGGCCATCCTGGTTTGTCCTTGCTTCTCACGAGTAAACACAAGGAGCTGGGAACCAGGCACAGGGCACGGAGTTCTTCAGGAGCTCTGTGCCCATTGCGGGTGGGGGGAAGCAGGATTTTTTTTAAAAAAAAACACCACTCACTTCTCGATGGAGTGCTCGTGCGCTCATTTTCAGTAAAACCCACCACCAAAAAACAAAATGGAGGGCGTGACATCCTCCTTCCTCCTGGGATGTCACACGCCACATGTGGACTAAGGGGGAAGATCTCACAATTAGCATATCGTGAGATCCTCGCCCCTCCCTCCCAGAAAGCTGGGAGGTCTAGACATGTCCAAGCTTTGAAGTGAGTTTTGGGAAATCAAGGCAAGCTTGAAAATGGCCAGTTCTCCCATCCCTAGCTATAGCCCTACTTGTATGAGATAGGCTGGCTCTGTGCTTTGTGCTCTGATAATTAGACTACTATAAGACTACTATAAGACCACATTAGACTACTATAAGGTGCTCTATGCAGGGCTGTCTTTGAAGACAGCTTGGAAACTGCTGTTCAAACTGCCAGGGGGTGAACTTAATCCAGGAGAAGATGAGGTAGAAGGCCTCAAACATTTAATGACAGAGATACTTGGTCATCAAGATGGAGTGCAGCAAGACTGGGTCATTGATGACTGCATTGCTAACTGGTGGAGACCGAATTTTGAGCCCCCACAGTATCCCTATATTCCAGCTCCCACACTTCAATTTTTATTGAAGTGTGGGATGAAAACACACTTTCAAATAAATATTATTATTATTATTATTATTATTATTTATTTATTTATTTATATAGCACCATCAATGTACATGGTGCTGTACAGAGTAAAACAGTAAATAGCAAGACCCTGCCGCATAGGCTTACATTCTAATAAAATCATAATAAAACAATAAGGAGGGGAAGAGAATGCACCAAACAGGCACATGGTAGGGTAAAACTAGCAGTATAAAGTCAGAACAAAATCAAGTTTTAAAAGCTTTAGGAAAAAGAAAAGTTTTTAGCTGAGCTTTAAAAGCTGCGATTGAACTTGTAGTTCTCAAATGTTCTGGAAGAGCGTTCCAGGCGTAAGGGGCAGCAGAAGAAAATGAACGAAGCCGAGCAAGGGAAGTAGAGACCCTTGGGCAGGTGAGAAACATGGCATCAGAGGAGCGAAGAGCATGAGCGGGGCAATAGTGTGAGATGAGAGAGGAGCGATAGGAAGGAGCTAGACAGTGAAAAGCTTTGTAGGTCAACAGGAGAAGTTTATATTGGATTCTGAAGTGAATTGGAAGCCAATGAAGAGATTTCAGAAGTGGAGTAACATGGTCAGAGCAGCGAGCCAAGAAGATGATCTTAGCAGCAGAGTGGTGAACAGAAACCAACGGACTGATGTGAGAAGAAGGAAGGCCAGTGAGAAGAAGGTTGCAGTAGTCCAACCGAGAAATAACCAATGCATGAACAAGAGTCTTGGCAGAAGAGACAGACAAAAATGATTGAATCCTGGCAATATTATACAGGAAAAAACGACAGGATTTAGCTACTGACTCGATATGAGGAATAAAGGAGAGCGAGGAATCAAATATAAAGCCAAGACTACGAGCTTCCTTGACTGGAGTAAGCGTAACATTATTGACAGTAAGAGAGAATGGGAGATGAGGAGAAGGTTTAGGAGGAAAAACAAGCAATTCAGTCTTTGCCATATTAAGTTTCAAACGACAATGAAGCAACGAAGCTGAGATATCTGAAAGACATGCTGAGATACGATCGTGAACATCAGGAGAAAGATCCGGAGATGAAAGATATAATTGTGTATCATCGGCATACAGATGATATTGGAGGCCATGAGATTGAATAAGATTACCCAAGGGCAACATGTATAAAGAAAACAACAACGGGCCAAGCACCGAGCCTTGCGGAACCCCTACTGAAAGGGGAAAAGAAGAAGACGAGCTGCCATTAGCCAACACGCTGAAAGAGCGACCCGCTAGATAGGAGGCAAACCAGTTATAGACAGAGCCACAAAATCCGAGGTCATGAAGGGAATCTAAAAGAAGATCATGATCAAGCGTGTCAAAGGCTGCAGTTAGATCAAGGAGAATAAGAACGGAATAAAGGCCTTTAGACTTAGCCATAAGAAGATCATTGGTAATCTTAGTAACGGTTGTTTCAGTGCAATGCAAAGGACGGAATCCAGATTGAAAAGGATCCAGAGCAGAGTTACTAGAAAGAAAATCAAGACAATGAGAGTAGACCACACGCTCCAGGATCTTTGAAACAAAAGGCAACAAAGAGACAGGTCGGTAGTTAGACAGAGATAGCATGTCAAGAGTAGGTTTCTTGAGAATAGGAGAGACTGTAGCATGTTTAAAAGCAGAAGGAAATGAACCAGAGGACAGAGAAATATATGGGATAGAGTCATGCCACACCTGCATTATCAACCTTTCCTTCTGTCCATCAAGAGAGCTTTCATTAAAAAAAAACCTAGCCAAATTATATTATAGTGGAGTGTTACGTCTCTACTCTAATCTAATCTACATATCCATCTCTTTATGGTTCTGCAAAGACATGGAGTATAAAGCTTACTTGGATAATTATTGAGGATCTGTTAGGAATATTATCAAAAGGAAATGAAAACCACAGTTTTTCCAGCTGAAAGACTTTCTAATACATTAAAGAAAGAGTAAACCAAACTGGTTCTTTCTTTCTTTCTTTCTTTCTTTCTTTCTTTCTTTCTTTCTTTCTTTCTGATTCACCTGATCCATCTGGGTGGTTAAATTAAATGATCTTTTTCACAAAGGTCAAAAGTTAAGTGTCTTGGTTTCATGAGCCTTTGCCTGTAATGGGATGATAATCCAATTCCTTGACATGAAGAACGAATTCTCGTCCTGTAGTTATTAAATATGCAGGAAGCATGCGTCCGAAGATAAATATATAGAAGTAATGAGAAGTAGAGCTAGGATAGAACACTAAGATAATGCTGAAAACCTCAGTGGAACAGGAGGGTAGGGCAGATTGCAAAGGGTGGGGGAGGACAGAATCAAGTGAATAAAGTGCATATTCACATGCTCTTAATAAAGAGACTTTCTTATTCCCACAATAAACTGTAATAAACCATACTATGTGAATGATTCTAGTTACCAGGATAGATCTCTTTTCAGCCTCATCTCCAGTTCTGTCACATTTAGTTGACCAAATATTTTACAAGTAATAAAGTAGTTGTTAACATGAACTAAGCCTAAAAGAAAATTCTGATATCCTGAATGGTATATTAACCTCATTGGCCTCAGGCTGGCAGGCAAATACACCCACAAAGGTTACTTACTCACAAGCATTTTACTATCCCTCCTGCTCACAACATACATGTGCTAGTCATTTGTGGTACACTGATGTTCTGAAAGAAAAAAGAACCAACTCTGTTCTGATGTATAAGAACTTCCCTGACTTATTACCCTTATTATCCCTCTCGTCCCACGAATTATGAGGCAAGTACTTATTCGCAATGTGTCAACCAACCTTCACACAACTCAATCCATTTGTTCATTACCTTGGCTCAAACTTAACTAAAGTTGTTATAAGCGTTTCTTAGCCTTTTCTCATTGTTCTTACAGACACACGTCTTCTATCTTACTTCTAAACACATTTATGGGAAAGCAATCCCATTGATCTCAATGGAACTTTCTGACAAGTAGGTATTCTTAAAACTTCAGCCTTTTGGCTAAAATCCTATGTACAGTTGAAGCCAATGGGAATTAAGCAGCCTCTGAGAGGATTACGGTCTTTGACTTCTACCTTAACTGCTTAGATCCCCAGAAACTGGTTAATAATCTCTTCCTTGGCTACCCTGCTTCACAACTTATCCACTTCTTTGCTCTTCAAGATCTTTGCTCAGGAGTGATTTCAGGAATAGTTTTTCTGTAGCTCAGTGCCTCGTGTTCTTATGTTCTTGAGACTGTGTGCACATACATACATTTACATATCGAGCAGATGATACTTAGGCAGTTTCTACACCAAAGTTCTGGGCTGGTCATGGCTGAGTCCCTGTGCATCCACAGGGGTCGGATCTACACTGCTTTAAAGTGCTTTATAACCGTTTTATAGCGCTTTAAAGCAGTTAAAGCGCTTTATAACTGTTATAAAGCACTTTAAAGCAGTAGTGTAGATCCGGCCCTCCCAGGCTAAGGGGGTGGGGGATGAGCACTGGTTTTCCCATGGATAAATAATCCCTGGGCAAACCCGATTCTTCTCACGGCCTCCAGATCGTCCTGAGACTGTGGGATGTGTGGGTGCCTGTCCCAGCTTCTGCCCTCCTCCCCATGAGTAGCAGGGGTCAGTAGAGGGAAGGAGCTGGGCTGGGAGGAATTGGAGGTGGCGGGGGAGAGAGGTTTGGCCTTCCTCCCCCCTTACTTTTTTTTCCAATGGAGCGCAAGTGTACTCCAGCTCTTCTTCTTTAAGAAAAAAAAAGGCAGCCGCAACAGCCACAATGCTGGGATGTTGCGCGGCTGTTTAGATGCAGGGTGACGATCCCGAAAGGAGGTAAGTCCGGGATCATCTCCCCTGCATTACTCTATACCATTATGGTGTAGAAAGGGCCTTAGATATCCATCATGCACGAGGCTTTAATAATATCAACCAAGCGTAAAGTATGATTATTGTTTAAATCTAATTTGGTGCCCATGGACATCTATCTTGTCACCCACCAGGCTCTCTGCTCCACCTGATTTTTATTTTATTTGTTAATTTTTCTATATTAAACAAATTATGTTTTAACTTGGAAGCTGGCTTGCTTCAAAGCACAGTGCTGCCCCTTCCAGTGCTATCATTATTTAGGTATTGAAGAGTAGTTTTGTGTTTTGAAACTCAAATCCCCACCTCTGCCTCGTACTTAGGTTCTTGGGTAAGTGATTTATCTTTGAGTCTCATCAATTTGCCTTCTGGGAAATGAGTGTTCCATGATCAGCCATGTCTACCATGGCAGCCATTTTATGAATGGGTAAGGTGCCCCCATGGCATCCATTTTGTGAGAGCACCCATGACACTCTCTCAAAATTACAAATGTGCTGACCAACACAAAAAGTTTGGGGACCCTGAATTAAATAAAATAAATGGAAAATCAAACAAGGTTAGACAACTGGAATCTCAATTCAGAATCTGATACTACATTTCTGTCAGCCATATGATAAATGAAACTGAAAACCTTGCTATGGCATATTTGCATTGTGGTTTCCTTGCTGTGCTTCAGGGCCAAACTAGATGTGATTGTTCAGTATGCAATTGGTCTTTGCATGCTTGGGTTTTGGTTTGTAAATAGCAGCCAGAAAGTTGGCAGCGGTGTGTGTGTGTGTGTGTGTGTGTGTGTGTGTGTGTGTGTGTTCTGTGAGCAAACCAGAAGCAGGAGGAGAGGAATTAAGCCCTTTGGCTCCAAGGTAGTGCTAATTCAGATACACCACACAGCCCCCAATCTAGATGGGACAGTGGTGTTAGCAAAAGGTTAAATCTATGTTAATGTGTGTAATGGTCTCAGGCAGAGGTGCTGGGGAACTTAACACTCCTTTATTTCTTTTTAAAAGTTTCTGATGCATATATTCAAATTCTTAGAAACAACAAAATCACCAATAAACTAGCAGCAAAAACAGGAAAAAAGTGGCAGCCACAACCTACCAGTTAATAGATAACATTATACTGCACTTTTTAGCCAATAAATGTCTCTTTGTGAACAAGTGTTGTTAAAGGGTCCTAGTTATACTGTAGTTGCGGAAACTATAGTCACAGGCATATCTTATAGTGCTTGGGACTCACTCAAAGCTGTATCAAAACCACAACTTCCAAACATGGAACATTTTTGCATCTTTCCTTAGAAATTCAGAGCATGACAGCTGCCTGACAAGACCAGCAGTGCCACCTCCAGGTTTTTGAGGGTCCTCGAGCAAGGCACCCTCAATGGGGACCCTCCCTCAGTGAGTCTAACTTCACATCACTATTGTCATCAGCTGCTCCTGCTGCTCCTCCTCATTGCTACCACTTGCTTGCTTGACAGAGAGCTAGTCAGCAAGTGGGCTGTGCCATCTGTTCTTGTTCTTCTCACCACCACCATTGCCTGGGCCACTGGGATGCAGGCTTTGGGCAAATGCCCAACCACGCCTACTTTTGATGCTGGCACTTGAATACAAGTTTGCATTCAGAGCAAGCCAAAACACACATGGAATGGAATGCAGGTGTGTGGGAATTTCCCATCTGATTGGGTAGGGGATTTTGCAGTAAATGTCAGGGGTGTATTTATGTTTAAGGCAAGCCATGCAAGGAGGAAGGGGGTTCCAGTGGCAGGCAGGAACATATTTAGTCTCGCAAAATGCAAAGTGTATTTAGTATTAATAAATGGAGCTGCAGTCAGTGCCTATAATCAAACTAATGCCCACCAACAGATTGCTACCTACCTTCAACCCTCCTCAGACAATTATCTCACAAAGAGTTAAAGATGGTACTACACTCTGAATACCTTCACATCTGTATACTGGCAATTTTATAAGGGAATTCCAACTGTCAACACAACCAATTTGTAGCAAAGGATCAAGCATATTTGGGGCCAATACATGATAACTAGAATATGTGTACTGGTCTTAACAGCAGTGGCCTGTTTTTGTATAACTAAGGGTATTGTTGAACCATCTCCTCTTTCATTTTGCCTATTTTCCTTTCTAACCATGTAGAACAAACACACATGTGTGAAGGGAGAAGGGAAGATTGTGCCAGCAGGTTTTACCCTGACCTGTATCTGAAATGAGCCCACAGACACACATTTCTACACATAGACACTCAGGACAGATATTCAAATGAACATGGAAAAGGGGGTCGGGTGAGGATGGAGTAGCTAGAGAGCCTGCCATTGTGATTCTACTTCCCCTCCACATGTTCAATTTACATGGTTAGACCATCTGTAAAGGGCTCTTGTCCATGTTCACTACCACGCATGTCTTGGGACTTCAGAAATAGCCATACCTAAAGATCAGTTGGAGAATGACGAATTTAGTCCAACCCCATGCCACAAGTCAGAACAATCTAAGCCAAGGTCCCAAGACATGGTCTGAAGGCACATAAGACAGTCAGTTGCTGAAGCTAAGAAGGCCTCGGTCTTGTCAGTGCTTGAAAGGGAGAGCAGCTGGGAACCACACATAGCCACCTTGGATTCCACAATGGAAGAAAGGCAAGATATAAATGTAATGAATAAATAAAAAACAAAGCTGTGTTGCAATCAGAGAGCTGGTATGTAGCTTAATGGTGCCACAAATAGGTGCAAATTTCTTACTACATCTTCAAGATGCATTTTACTTTTTTTCTTTCTTTAAAAAAAATCGTTTAACATTCACATTGCTATAATGCCTGATACTTTTTTTTGGCATGAAATTTTTGCTTCCAATCCCTTAGATGATCTCCACTTTCTATTACACGTTAACTGCGGCCATTTACTTCTTTTTCAGTGCAAGATTTTGCCTGCAAACTCATACATCCCTTTAATTCAGATTCATGTTTGGATTTACTTCTCTTTCATTAACAAGAAAGCATATTGGATAATTTCAGTTGAAGTCACTTCTTTGTGCATCCATCTTCTTCATCAATATATTCCCAGTGTATTCTCTGTCGCGTGGCATTTTAATTAGTTTTACGAGATGTTGTGCATTCAGCAAAAACCCCAAAATATGACAAATGTGATTAAATGTTTCAGTTTTGAGAACATCAGCTTAGGTAAGCTTTTACACAATAAGGCATTAATAACCTTTTGCATGTGATATAAAACAATTTTCTGTGATTGATTAACAGAGTTGTGATGTTAACAGCAATAACAATAGATGAATACTTTACTTATTGTTTAGGCAGATGCAGCATGGGAGAAGTACATAAAATTACCATTAATGCTCTCAAAGAAGGCAATATGGAAGTGAAACATTTATGTTTTTGTGACTTGAGTCTAACATTGAGTGAAAAGTTTATACATTCCGTAACAGTTAATCAACATTTTACTTAATTTTACTTAATATTTGAATTCAACAACAACAACAACAAATGCTGAAAAATAAAGGACAAACTGAATTAATTCAATTATTGTGGCATTTTAATGGTTCAGATAAAGGCATTGATCATATTACAGAGGGCAATATGTAGATTTGTGCTGTTTCACACATTACGCAGGGTAAGCATTCAGTTTTTTTGGAACGTATACTTCATACAGAGCTGTAGGGCAGGCAATCCCACACTGCCCTGCATCTGTCATGTTTCTTAATAGCCTGAACTTCCCTGTAGTGATATTGCTGCAATTCAACATATCCTTTTTCATAACATCAGTTTGTCCTGCTCATAATGCTTAGCTGCATGCTGAACCAAAAACCCATCCCCCCCCCAATCCTTCTCATAAGCTGATATAGTACTCCAGCCTATCCATCCATCCATTATTATTTCTAGGACACCTTTAAGGATGGAATGCCACTCTCCTAGGGATGTACAACTCTGTCAATTCTGGTTTCTCTGTGCCTGTTATTTCCCTAAATTTAACTTTGGTTTATCCCAAACTTTGAGAATTGTTAAAAAGAAAGTTGGTACGAAAATGTGTATGTATTTTTGTGTACAATTTACTAGGGTATATACATTTTTGCATGGAATTTCCCTAAGATAATACATTTTTAATGTTATTTTCATGAACATGCACAGTTGTGTGTGTGCACTTGCTCCTAATGTATGCATTTCTGAATTTTTTGAATGGGAAACTCCATTGCAAAATTAGGAGAAGTACAAATTTCAGAGTATAACTGAGTTCCAGTTCACACACTGGTTCAAAAATACAAAATTAGGTACTGAACAAATTTCTCCCTCCTTAGTGCCCAGGACATTGCAACACAAATGCAGTTTTCTAAGGTGCCTAAGGTGTACCACGGATGCTGTTGACAATTCCAAAACAAGCAACGCTTTCTCCAATGTTCGTCCTAGTTTTGTAGTTTGCTGCAGCCAGCCCAGGGAAGTGTTCACGAAGGAAGAGAATACCACCAGGAGTATGAGCAATTTCCCAACATGTGCTTAGAAAAATGGAGCTATTTTTGGATTTTGGGGTGGGTGGAATAGTTCCATTTGATGAGTCCAATTCTGAATTGAACTGCAAAGAACAGAAAGGGGCTATTCAAAAAAACAAGAGAATGGAGCATTTTTGCCACAAGTAAAACCTAAAACATTTAGAACATCCTCCCTACAACCTGGCACCTCTAGATGTGTTGAACTACAACATCACCAGCCAGCATCACCAGTCAGCATGGCCATTGGCTGGGAATTATGTGGGCTGGTCCAACATATCTAGAGGGCACCAAGTTGGGAAAAGCTGATTTAGGGCTTTCTTGGTGGTAGATCCCAGGCCATGGATCTACCTGCCAAGCAAGGTTCACTCCCTCTGTGCTGTCCTTCTGCCAGAATTCCAAGGCTGGTTTAAGCAAGTGGGCCTTTGGTGTGTAAGTGGATCTGTTGGGCTGGGTGCTGGCTTTACTCTGTTATTGTTGTGTTTTAATTGTGTTTCAATGTATTGGCTTATTATTATTATTATTATTATTATTATTATTACTATTATTATTATTATTTATTAAGTTTTATTAGTGATTGTAAGCCAGCTTTAGTGCAGTTTTTGGTAGAAATGTTTGATTGATCAAACAAATCAATCAAACAAATAAATAAATGTATGGCCCCATTGCCCTGGAGGGAAATCCAGTCATTGACATTTTCTACTCCCGTTTCCCCACTTCTTCCATCTTTTCTCTTACCACAGGTAATTCATTAAGGGCACAATCCTATTGATGATTGGAAGCCCGCAAACTTAGAGGCGTGTAATACCTAAAACAGGGTAGGAGTAGTAGCGGAGACTATTGTTGCCTCCCCATCCTTCCACTTTGCATTTTTCGCTAGATGGGCTTTTTTGCCTGTCTAGCAACAGTGCTTCAAAAGGGGAGGGAAGGAGGGTGGCAGAGGCTCAGGATAGCTCATATCCTGGCCTCTCCAGCCTTTTCCCCAAGCCACTCACTGAACCGCCCCCTTTCCCCTCTCTTCATATTCAATTTTCCAATCTTGGAGGGCAGCTTGTGTAGTTCATTAAGTGCCGGCTGCAAAGAGATTGGAGAAAGTGTTGGAGCTCTGATTTCCCCCCCCCCCGATGATGGAGTGCTGTCTTCAGCTTCAGAGAGGGGGATCCACAGTATCCTATGGCCCATCAGACAATCTTGAGGAGTCACAGGTTGCTCTCTAAGAAAAGAGAGAATAAACACAATGCCTTCTCATTGCCATCTGGAAGCAACTTAGGTCTATTAACAACTATTAGGCATTGTCCCTATATGGCACCTTTATATGCAGATGCATTATGCATCTGAATGCCAGTTATACGAAAGCAAACAAATGTATTAAATAAATATGCCCCAAATGGCCTATTTTATAAGATGAAACTTGAACAAGGACTTCTCTAAATGAGCTGTTTATATCACACTCATTTCTGATGAATCATGGAAGTTTCCGGGTCAATTAAATGACACTGTAAACAATCAGAAAGTCTTCCACTTATTCTGTTTTTTAAAAAATCACAGATAAGCTGGAATAAACCCCTAATGGCACAAAATCGGCAGTGTGTAAAGCTGACATTACATTATGAAGTTGCCGAGGAAGGGCTTTAAATGGAGGGAGAAGAGGATAAAATGCCTCCCTGTAAAAAAGGGAGGCCTATTTGATCCCCATTTATTTATTTATTTACTTATTTACTTATTACATTTCTATACTGCCCAATAGCTGGAGCTCTCTGGGCGGTTCACAAAAATTAAAAACAGTCAAAGTATAAAACAACAGTATAAAACTATAATATAAAATACAATATAAAAGCTCAACCAGATAAAAACAGTGTGTCAGATAAAACAGATAAAACCCATGTGTCTACTCAGAAGTAAATCCTATTGTTTCAATGGGGGTTAATTCCATAGTAAGTGGAGGAGGGTTGCAAATTTACAGCACAATCTTACTTCTACTTAGAAGTAAGTTCTGGCTTTCCTGGGGGCTGTGAGGAAACAGATGAAAACAAGACTCCTCCCCCCATGCTCATTTGCACACATGCCTTGGAGGGAGAGAGGCACTCTCTCTATTCGACTGTGGCCAGATCTACACCAAGCAAGATATGACACTTCGAGAATGGTTTGAAAACTGTATAGGCAGTGTGTCCTGGGCCTCAACAGTTATCACTACTGTTATGAACTATTTTAAAGCACTAGTGTAGATCCTGCCTCTGTCTGCCATTAAAAGGAGCCCTGGGAAGCACTAGCATCTTGTTGCCCCTCTCCTCCTGTATATCCAACTCATATCAATCACACCAAAGAAACAGGCAGCATAACAGCGCTGGGTAAACAATAGGATTTCCCTTAATGTAGAGTCGTGCCAAGACTACTGGACAAACTCAACATTCCACAACATTTATTTGTTATATTTGTATCCAACACTTCCTGTAAGGAACCCACATTTTTTGCTTCACATGTTCTGTGAGATAAGTTGGCAACCTGTTCTAGGCCTTCTAGAATACTTTGCACTGCAGCAGTGATTTAAACCTGATCTTCCACACTAAAGTCCAGTGATGCAGCTACAACATGACAGAAGCTAAGTGTGTCATCAGACAAGCGTTTTACTGCACACTTGTTACTGGCCACTCATGGTTTTTCGTGAGTCCTTTTGATGACACCATCACCTCCTGCACATCTCCTGCCCCTTCTGCTCATTTTTCTGTCACAACCCCCCCCCCCTTGGAAAATCTGACTTTTTCAGCTGTAGTGAAACATCCTGGTATTTCCTGCTATGTACAGGAGAAGCAGTGGGATAAAAAAATGCCCATTGAATGGACCACATGGTCATTGTTTACTTCCTCTTTCTTCCTCATGTAAAGTATTGTGGGCCAGAAGGCGAGAACGGGGGCAGGAAGGGACAGTAAGAAAATATGATTTCCCCCCTGTCTAATAAGGATGTCAGCTATACTGACATAGGAGAATATTCTGAAACCCTTCAAAGTTTGCCCTATGTTCCATTGCATGTAACCTAGTTATTGAGTACCATAAACTGAAATGGGCAGTTTGCCCACTGAAATGGGCAGTTTAATTTTTGTGAACTGCCCAGAGAGCTCCAACTATTGGGCGGTATAGAAATGTAATAAATAAATAAATAAATAAATAAATAAATAAAATGGGTCCTTCCCATTGTTGACAACATGACAGTTGTGCTTAGAAAGCTTTGCCTCCCATTACCAGTAAACATACCCAGTCACAGTCACGCATTGCACTAGTTTACAGCCTGTGGAGTATTTGTTGTTCACAGAATGACCTTTTGAAGTGACTCTGTGAACTCATACATGTGGAAAAGTTACATCAGAATTGGTTAGCCATGTTATGTTTACAGGAATGATCCAGTAAGTGGGATCCTACAGACAGTTCCCAGAAACATTATTAGATAATCTATCTTGACAATATTTTTCCATGTGCATGCATGCAGAGGATACGTCATCCCATGAATGCCAAACGCAGCAGTGGGAATGTTCACGGGAGAATCAATGCAAACCCTTCTGGATTTCTTTCCTATTTTTCTTCTTCTCTGGCAAAGAGCAGCATCCTGAATCTTAGGTCAATATAATTTTTATTTACTAATTTTCATTCTCCACACACATTTTTTTTAAAAAAATCTCAAACCGATTGTGTATTTGCCATTGCATGGATTCTTTAGGAATAAAGATAATTGTATAATGAACAAGAGATTAAATGAAACGTATACAATCAAGTGTTTTGGTTGTGTTGAGCTGAAAGCTTTGTTCCTTATAATGTGGTGCTCTTTTTGAATTCTCGTTATAGCAGACAGCCGCATCGTGTCAAAAGCAATCAAAATAATACTTACAATAGTTAGATCAAATATACAAGTAAAAACGGGAAAGGACGACATGTAATGCAGAAATACAAGATCCATTAAACTATGCAAGTATGCATGAACTGTAAAAAGTAGATCCCGTACATATCAGCTATAGCCTTTAGCTGTTAGCAGGTGCAAGTCAGTCAGTTGTACAATTCATTTGTCTACCTAATTGCACTGAAGATAGGCTTTTAGTTTGCCTATAACATTGCTAATGAGTAGGTTTTCAGTTCGATCTAACTAATTAATTCTTGTTAACTTCCTTTGCATTGCTGTTCTTTTAATTTAACCAGAGACAGCCCCATACTTGCTACCTGCGTTTTGTCTCCACCAGATTACTCTATTCATTAAGGGCTGTAATTGTTGGCCATACCCCTTCCAAATGGTCATTACAACCTCTGGCTTGCATATTGAATAACAGCAATTTCCTGACTCCAACAGACTCTTATGTGAGGGAGGGGAAAATGCTAATAAAGAGAGAATAAATGATTCCCTGCTTCATTCAGTGGTGTGTAGATTTCTTTTACAGAAGAAATTGCACCGAGGTGGTAAAACGGGTTTCTCGCAGGCCCCCTGCCTCCACCCCGAGTGAAAACAATAAAAAGCAAGTCAAGCATTCCCTGCTACTGTGATTACAGCATCCGTAAAAGTGATTATATGGCTGCTGTAATCAGCTTCAATGAAAGCTGCCTGTTAGAGCTTCAATAATTACTCATTTCTGTTAACAGCTTGCTTTCAGTTTAGTACTTTGAGGCCTAGAAAGAAAAACAACCAAAAAAACAAACCAGGGTGTTTTAATAAAAAGACCCCGTGAGTGCAATACTTTGTGGGGTAAAAGCTTGTGTGTGGGCAAAAAAGAAAAAGAAGAAAAGTTCGTATGCAACTTTTTTTTGTCTTCTTCTCAATAACAACCCCCCTTTTTCATTTAAGCTCTAGGTTCTATTTAACCAGCAATAAGCACAAGTTCATACAGGGTTCACTCATGTACTGAGTGTTTACTAAAGGAGGTACAATAGTTTAAATGAAGTGGTGGTTTTAAATATTTTACCCATTTCTTTAAACAAATTGCCAGCCCTTGAAGTCTGTGTTCAGAGCATTTCAAAAAACCCACTGTTGCCTCTGTTTTTGATGTATGTCCTTTTCCTCAGTCTCCTTTCAAAAAGAAAAGAAAAGAATGGCACTTATGGAAATTAAGGACTCTTTTTAAGAACATAAGAAGAGCCATGCTGGATCAGACTGAGGATCCATCTAGTCCAGCACTCTGTTCACACAGTGGCCAACCAGCTGTTGACCAGGGACCAACAAAGCTGGACATGCTGCAACAGCACCACCACCCCACCCATGTTCCCCAGCAACTGATGCACACAGGGTTCTGCTTCGAATACTGGAGGTAGCACAGAGCCATCAGGACTAGTAGCCATTGAGAGCCTTCTCCTCCAGGAATTTATCCAACCCCCTTTTAAAGCCATCCAAAGTGGTGGCCATCACTACATCTTGTGGTAGTGAATTCCATAATTTAACTATGCACTGTGTGAAGAAGTACTGAATCACCCACCAATCTGCTTCATGGGATGACCCCGGGTTCTAGTATTTTGAGGGAGGGAGAAAAATGTCTCCCTATCCACATTCTCCACACCATGCATAATTTTGTACACCTCTGGGCATGTCTACACCTGGCTTTTCCCCCGGGATTGTCCCTGGATTGTCCCTGTGTGTCCACATGACACACAGGGGATCCCTGGAGCAGGCAGGGATGATCCCTCCATTTCCCAGGGATTTCTGGAACTGGTTTTTCCCCATTTTCCCCCACGATCCCAAGACAATGGAGGTGTGAGCACCCATCCCAGCTTCTTCCCTTCTCCCTGTGAGTAGTGGGGATCAGCAGAGGGAAAGAGTTGGGCTGGGAGGAGTCCAGGGACATGGGAGTGGGGGAGCAAGATGGGCCCTTTTTTAACTTTCTTTTTCACTGGAGTGCAAGTGCGCTCCAGCTCCTGTCTTTTTTTAAAAAAAATGGTGGGTGCAACAGCGTGACATCCCTTTTCCCTTCCAGGATGTTGTGCTTCCATCAAGGTTGTTTCTATACCTCCCTTTCCCCCCGAGATCATCCCGGGATCATCCCTGTGCATCCAAATGATACACAGGGGATTCTGGGAGCAGGCATGGACAATCCCTCCATTTGCCTGGGATAATCCTTAGGTGTAGAAAGGGCCTTAGATGGCCAGGGACGATCCCGGAAGCAGCTAAGTCTGGGATCAGCCCCCCTCCCTCCCTCCCTCTCTCCCTCTCCATCCTATGGTGTAGACATGCCCTCTGTCTCCCCTTAGCCTCTTTTTTTCAAAGCTAAACAATCCCAGCTTTTGTAATCTTCCCTCATAGGGGAGATGCTCCAGCCCCTTAGTCTTGTTTGGTCACCACCAGTTCAGGTCCCATCAAGTTATACTTGAAGTTAGGGTTTTTTGCCCCAACATACATCACTTTACACTTGCTTACATTGAACCACATCTGCCACTTGGATGCCCATTCTCCCAGCTTGGAGAGATCCCTTTGGAGCTCCCCACAATCCCTTTGTGTTTTAACAACTTCAAATAATTCAGTGTCATCAGCACACTTGGCCACTTCACTGCTCACTCCTAATTCTAGATCGTTTATGAGCAAGTTGAAAAGAATTGATCCCAATACCAATCCCTGTGGTACCCCACTATTTACGTCCCTTCACCGGGAGAATTTACCATTTATTCCTACTCTCTGCTTTCTGTTCTTTAACCAGTTACTGATCCCTAAGAGGACGTCTCCTCTTATTCCATGCCTTCTAAGATTATTCAGGAGTCTTTGGTGAGGGACTTTATCAAAAGCCTTTTGGAAGTCCATTTTGATGGAGTGCTCCTGCACTCATTTTCGGAGGGGGGGGGGAAGAAACAAAATGGCAGGCGTGATGTCCTCTTCCTTCTGGGACATCTCACGCCACATCTAGACTGAGGGGGAGGATCTCATGATCAGCATATCGTGAGATCCTCCCCCTCCATCCTCCTGGTCAAGACATGCCCAGAGTATGCCAAGCACGGTATAGAGAGAAGAGATGAAAATCCCTCTTCATCCATGGAACCTTTATGGGTTATCTTGCTGAGTCATATTATCCAAGCCTAACCTCTGTCACAGATTTGTTAGGGTCCGCCTATGTAGACCTCCATAAGCTCATTGGAGGATTGGCAGAATACAAATTAACTAAATTAATACAGAGATAATAACACCTACAAGTAAAAGAAGAAAAGCAGGCTGTATTATGTCTTTACATATTTTACATATTTTAATTTAAAAAATCAATTAAAATTCATGAAACTTTTGCCAAGCGGGATATGACACTTTGAAAATGTTTTGAAAACTGTTTCTGGAGTGTGTTCTGGGCCCCAACAGTTGTCACTATTGTTATAAAATGTTTTAAGGCAGTAGTGTAGATCCTGTCTTTCCCTCACATCTCTTTGAATGATTTTAAAAAGTTTTTCCTCTTTGGTCTTTTTTAGGACAAGGTTATGAGAGCCTCTCGAGAACATCATGCTAAGTATGTAGGCTCATATTTCTGGCATGGGGCCAGAACCCAAGTTCTAGTTTCTCAATATACGTAGAATCAGAATCTCAAGCTTCGGCTATTCAAATGTGAATAAATTTACAAAGTGTGCAATGAATATGGCTGAGAGCCAAGCCCAGTGTAAAAAAACAAAAAGGTTCATTTTTTTTATATAAAAGTCAGTATTAGTAAGGTTAATTGCCTCAATCCAGTAAGTGTCAAGAGTAGCCAGTCAGATATACATATGAACATATATCCCCATTCTCATCTTGCTGCTAACGGGGCCATACTGAACAGTGCTTTCACCAAACATTTGTAAAATTGACCCAGTATTTTGAGGAGAAATTGCTCCTCCCTAACATTGTTTCTCCAAATCAATTTGCTGATTCTTCAGAATGTTTACTGGGAAGAGAGTCCCATTGAACTCAATGGAGCTTATTTCTGATTAACAATGCACTCTTATGCATTCCTAATGTCTGATCCCTCCCACAATACAAACCCAGCATGGTACACCTTTTAAACCCTTGTGTCTGCTTTCAAATAAAACATCTTTGTTTGTTTTTACTTAAATATATAAATACATACACAACCCTCCCCCCTAAAATTCCAGGTTTTAAAATAGAGGTGCATGGAACAGCACACTGACTTTATATTCTTAACAAGATTACCAATCTCTGCCCTTTCTTTGGAGAGGTATTTAACACTGCACCTCTTGAATAAAATGAACAGCTTGAGGAATGATTCACCTACTGTGTAAACGTGTTTTTTTTTCTGTAGCTATTTATTATTTATTTATTTAAACATTTGTATCCCTCCCTATATCACTGGGAACTCAACAGCTATTCAGCTATTGTCTACGAAAATGGCGGGCCGCAGGGAATGGCAAATATGATGATAATTTTTAATGGTGATAGGTATTTTGAATTTTTTAAAAATGGATTTCAGAATAGGGCTTTCAGGGAAAACAAGATGGTGCCCACTCCAATCCCCCACAAAATGAATTTCACCTCGCTCCCAAAAACAAAGCAGGGAATCTGGGGGTGCATGAAGTAGCTGAAAGAGCCCTACACTGAACTGACTGGATACATTGTTTGATGCAGACGGGGAAGCACATACCTGTCTTGGGTGACTGGTTGTTACAGAGAGTAGTTGCTCATAGTTAGAACTAGGGATGTCCATTATCAGGAAATCCATTTCACTTTTGGCTTAATGGAGTCCCCTGGTGTTCTCGACTCAGCATTTGAAGGCTGAACCACTGGTTCTTCCCAAAATCTGGCAACTTTTGGATTTGTTTGTTTTTAAATTTGCACAGAGGTTTGCTCAAATTTCAGCTCCAATTTGCATAACTTGCACAAATTGCAGCTTAATGTGCAAATAATTAAAAAATACAGGAAATCCGCATAGCAAGTCAGGCCAGTTTGTGGAAATGGGACAAAGTCTGGGGGCACAAACCAAAGGAAACTCAATGAGCTTCACACACACACACACACACACACACACACACACCATTTGGATTCCTCCAACATCCCTTGTTAGAAGTGGGACATTAAGGCTGCAGTGCTGTGCACAGGTATTTGTTTGCAAGTCTGTTCAAGTAAGGGACTTCTTTCCATGTAAACAAGCATGAGATCGGGCTGTACAACTGCTTAAACATACCAACAGCAGTGGTTTTCTGTATCAAGGCTGCCTCTCTAGTGTCTGAGCATAGTGGTTTCTTTGTTTTGTTTTTCCTTTGCTACACATGTACTATTCTAAGTAAAAACCAACATTAAAAGTCAACATTAAGCTGAGATCGCGTTTGCATGAGAATCCCAAGAAGAACTGAGAAAAGCAGCTGGAAGATGACGAAAGATGGGGCACATTCCTCAGAGCTGTTCTTTTCTTGACTGACTAAAGTGCAACATGTTGGAGTGTCTCTCATGTATCAAAAATGACATGTGAGTGCTTTTCTTATTCAAAATAGTACCAGCTTTGCCAGCATCAAATGCAGTGCAGCCCTTTCAAATGAAGGCATCAAGGCAGACAGGTAAGTTGGGGCGTTCTGACACATATTCTCTTTAAGATGTGAAAAGTGTCTTTAAACCTCCTTGCTTGAGGAGGTGATTAGAGAAGACTAGTTGGCATTATGTATAAGTGTTATGCAAAAAAGCTATACCTTTCTTTAGTCCAACTTCCAGCTACAGGATTGCATTACTGACAGTGATATCTTACAATATGTGATTATACTTTGTTTTTGTTTTTTGTTTGTTTTTTAAAAACATCCAAGGAGAAGACAAAAATGTGAAATTAATGTTTTGTTGTACCTTATTAGCCATTGCATTGGCAAAATTGAATAATGTACTATCAAAATTAACCCTGAGATTTATATTGCACCAATAGACTATCGCCCTCCTTTATTTTCTATTTTTTTTATTTTTTAAAAAAACCTTAATAAATGTAGCTTAGATAAGAACATTGCTACCTACATAACCTTTGGTACAACTGGTAATGCCTAACTATTAATACAACTTCAGAGCTCTCAAATAGCTCTTTTCATATGTAGATCTTTAATTCCTTGGTGGAGAATTATATGTGTAATTATCTCGTTTTGCAGACACAGAAACCAAAGCCTAGCACTGAAGATTCGTAAAATGAGATATAATTTTAGGAGTCATAATTTTGATCCTCTAATTGTTAAGCCTTGAACCCTAACTATAGCACAACATACTTCCCACTTCTTCAAAATACCCAACTTTCTTATAGAAATTAGTGTCTTGCCAAAAGGCTTTCCTTCCCAAAGGTCCTTTGGATGGAAACGTGGGGGGAAATGTGGAAATAAAGAGTCGGATACATCCAGACATGCTAAGATGGAGTTCTGCTCCTGTGACATTCCCACTGGATAAAGAGGGAGTAGCGATTTTTGCTGTTTCCTCATTCTTCCTGAAACCCCCTGTGCCTCCTCAAATGCAGCTCCAGAGTTTTGAGGGACCTTCCGGAACAATATGGAGGAGATACAGAACCCTGCAGGAGTAAGGGAACTTGGCAAAAATCACTTCTTCCCTTCCTTCATCTGGAAGGTCTCCCTGAACCCAAGTACTTTGCTCAGAAGGATCCCTTCCATTGACAAAGAGTCTTGATCCAAACCCAAAAAATTAAACAGTACATGAATTCTGTAGATAATACAAGTTGTTCTGTACAGGGACTACATTGCTGTTTTGGGAATAAAATGTGAAAAGTGGCTTATAAGTATGAGAACTAAGGGAAAATTATACTTCTGTTTTAGTTGCTTCTGTTTTGTATCATTAATCTCTGAAATATCACCTGCAATAAAGCATGCCACTGTTTATTATGGAAGAGTTCCTTGGCTTTTAATAGCTACACGGCAATCAAGAATTTATCAAGGTACAACATTTCCTGAGATAGAAATCCAGTGATAGGGAAAACCACATCAGTTTGACATTTGCCTATCACGAATCAGTTAATGTACATGAGCCCTGAGAAGATAAAAGTTAGTAAACCTATTAGGACAAGGGGGAAAAAAGAATTCTGGAATGATGATTTTATTTTGTGAATTGATAATGTGACAGCTGAGTACATCACAGAAACCTAAATGCATCAAAAATTAAAGAGCCTTTCCATCTCTAAGAGCATACTTCTCAGTAATTTCAACCAATATGAAAAACCCACACATACAAGCTTATAGAATTCACAACAGGAAATACCATAGATTTACAAGTATAAGTGTCTGGCCAGGATTGGAAAAATCATTGGATCTGGATGAATGCTATGGGGTGTCTTGAAATTCCTTTGTGGATTTTGCCTGAGCAAAATCTACAAGCATTGAATTCAGATTTGAGGTAGAATTTGATCTCTCTCTCTCTCTCTCTCTCTCTCTCTCTCTCTCTCTCTCACACACACACACACACACACACACACACACACACACACACGCCTAGGCTACACTTTTCAGGCATTTGGAGAAAAGTTTGCTCTTATGCCAAAACACTCCTGATAACAGTTTAAGGCTAGCAATATTATTATTATTATTATTATTTATTTATTTATTTATTTATTTATTTATTTATTTATTTATTTATATAGCACCATCAATGTACATGGTGCTGTAGAGCCCCCTGAATAGAGCCCCCTGAATTCATGTATATAGGAAGATTTAAACATCTGCAGCAATCAGGTGTAGCCATGTAAGATGCAAAAGAAGCACAATAGCCAAAATATTTCAAGGAAGAAAGAAGCAGGAAACATTTTTAAATTAAAACAATACAGAGATACTTCTATTGAACTCCCTTCCTTTGGAGGTCAGCCAGGTGCCAGCGTTGTGTGGCTTCCATACCTCCTGAAAACACTGATGTTCCAGGAAGCTTTCACTGAGTGACCAGCCACGGTTTTAACAGAACTTGGTTTCATCAGAATTCTGTTTCTTTTCTTTAAAAATAGCAATGTTTAATATGGTATTTTATTCTTTTATCCTGTTGCTCACTGCTCTCAAATCTTTGGATGTGGAAAGGTGCATAAATATAGTAAATACATTAATTAATTAATTAATTAATTAATTAATATGATAGTGTAGATGATGTTGGAGCATATGTGTGATCCAACTCCTCTTTTTTGTTAATCCTGTGCTCTTCCACATATGTGAGTTACAAAATATGATACAGCACAGAAAGGCTTAACTTAGCTTAAGCTACTTATCCTGATTTCACAACACCATTCAAGAGCCAACATTATATTGTAAACAATCAGGGTAGGACTTGTTAGCAGTGGAATAGTTTGGACAGGTCTAGAAAATTTCTAAAAATCTTCCTTCTTCCAGTGTTCAGTCTGGCCAAGTAAACTTTGTTTAGAGTTTCTGACGTGATTTGCCAACATACAAGTGTTTGAAAGTATCTTAATACAAGCCTGCACAACAATTAACCCACCAAACCAAAAACAGCCCTCAATAGATCTTGTTTCTGCTTTCTGCCTGGGATTTCAAGTATAGCGAAGTTGGTCAAGCATATAATAGGCCATAATAAATTACTGATTTGATAAATATGAGATCCTGGCCCTGTGCTTGGAAGTTAAACAATTTGGGGAGTTGGGTACTTTAGCAAACAATACTTTAGCAAAATATTACTGGCTGCCCCATAACTGCCAGTTTGCACCCAAAAAAAGCCGGGACGGAGATGTGTTCAGCAGAAAACCAGTGTAGGGTCCTGAACCATTTTAGGAGTACATTCTGGATTGGAGCCACACAGCTGCTTTTGCCCCTTGAAATGAAAATGGCTAGTTTCAGCACATGTATTTAAAGACATGAATAACACCACATAGATTGGCTCTATAATTGTCTTAATTACAGAATTTAGATTTACAATAGCAAGTGTTTCCATTCTTTCCATATACAGAAATGATTCTTGGGACAAGTGCAAGGGGAAATTTGTGACATCAAACAAATAGCATCACTCTAGAAAACAGCATCTTCACCAGCCCTGAAATGAATCTGCCTCATTAAGCTAAAGAACAGTGATCTAACAGTGCATACTAATACTCAATTTACGGCCTCTCCTGGACAGGGATAGCTTGGCCACAGTGGTACAGGTGCTAGTAATCTCAGGACTGGATTACTGCAATGCACTTTATGTGGGGCTGCCCTTAAAGCTGTTCTGGAAGCTGGAGTTAGTGCAGAACATAGCAGCTCAGCTGTTTTCAAGAACTGCCCCTTTTCAGCATGCAACTCCTTTGGTGAGAGAACTGCATTGGCTGCATATTCACTACCAGTACTAGTGTACAAAGACCTAAAACAACTTGGGACCAGGATACCTGAGAAAGCACCTTCTCCTTAACAATCTTCCTGGTCACTGTGGTCATTAGAGGGCATGTTCCCAGTAGTTTCACATGGACCTATGGCCTGACTGGAGTCTACCCGGAGAAGAGCCTTCATTGTGGTGGCTGCCTTCCTATGGACCTCCCTGCCTCTGGAGGTCAGGCAGGTACCAGCACTGCATTGTTTGTTGTGCCTCCTGAAAACAGCTCTTTTCTGGAAAGCCTCCCTAGGCTCTTTGCTTTTAAAAGAATAATTTTAACATTCTGTCATTCTTTTTATCTTCTCCAGAATCAGTCTAGATGTAGAATTTGAATCCAAGTTGGCCTGATCTGGGAAAATTCAGATTACCAAGCTGGGAAGTTATGAACACTTTGTATAACTAGCAGAATTCAATGCAAGATGTACTATGTTTAGAATCAGGGCCAGGAGGGAAAGTTTCATATCAAACTTGCTGGGGAAAAGACATGGCAGACGTCTGCTACTATAATAGGCAAAAATATGAAACAGTTCATATTTTGCTGAGACTGAGCATGGAATACTTAACAGAAACTAATAGCATTGTCTACATATTGCTGAAAAGATACAATTGGAAAATGCACAAATATGAAAGCACATATTCATCTACTGAGACACACTGCCTGAGCCATCTTCCAAGACTGACAACAATGTTACTACTCAGAGTGTAGTCAAGGTATTCAGAGAAGCTTTTGAAATTTAGAAATGAGGGGCAGTTTATACGAACTATCAAATATTTCAACAGAGCTATTTTTTTGAATTGTCACTTTAAACCAGGGCTGGGTAACTTCTGCCCCCCCCATATGTTTTGGCCTACAACTCCCATCAGCCCTACCTAGCATAGCTGATGGTCAGGGATCATGGGAGTTGTAGCCTAAAATATCTGAAGGGCCACAATTTGCCAACCCCTGCTTTAAACAAATGAGAGAATAGAGATGTGTGGATATTGTCATTCTATGGTTTGGTCGCTAGGTGGCACTGGACTAGTTGTATCTAGGTGGATTCGGGAGTTCCCTATGGCTGTCTATTTTTGCTTAGAACAGACAATAAAGTTCCTCTCTAGCTTCCTGACTGGTGTGTCCCCTAGACTATACATGGAAGCAGGAACAGGAAAGAATCTAATGTCAAAATACAAATATAATAAATATATCGCCATTCAATGGAGTCAAAAGCATTTTAGGCACACAGAATTCAATAAAAGATGCATTCACTATTTTCTATGACCAGTGGATTTAAATAATAATTATCATAACCAATAATTTCAAACATTTTGCTAAAATATTATTTTAAAATATAAATGTTGCCCAAGGCAAACTTATTTGCCAATTTGATCTTTTATCCCTGGTCACAATGGCTTCTTCCTCCATTGTCAGAAAAAAGAATCAAGTGCATGGCCAAATTTAGATATTCTCAATTGTGTGGACCACCTGATGGACCATGTTTTGTGAACCTCTGCTGTAAAACAACATTGCACTCAAACAATCTGGGAAATAGTTTTTTTTAAAAAAAAAAAAAAGAAAGAAAGAAAATAATTCAATTTGGATTCAAATTGCATTCTTTAAGAAAAGAATGCAATTTGAATGCAATCAATGCAGCAATAATTTTAAGATGATGATATAAGAAATCATCCATTCAGCCCTAGATGTTTCCTTAGTATTTTAAATTTAGATATTTATACTGGGGTACTTGGCAAGTTAATAGATGTTTTGGGTGAGGGAGGGTACATATTTATTCAGAATTAAAGAGAAAAGTGGAATTGACTACTTGATGAGATTTTATCTAGACTTTCCTGGAACATTATGACCAACATTTTATATTCTTTTTAACTCATACATTGACTCAATGAAAATTACAAGCACTTGCTATTGATTGGATCTTGACCAGGTGTTTTTTTTTATATTCCTTAAGCAAACTAACTTATCTCTTCCTTCCATTAAGCTAGTCAAAAGTTAGTTTCAGTACAATAGAAATCTAAAAGTGGATTTGCAATTTTGAAATTGAATTATTATTATTATTATTATTATTATTATTATTATTATTATTATTATTATTTATTTATATAGCACCATCAATGTACATGGTGCTGTACAGAGTAAAACAGTAAATAGCAAGACCCTGCCGCATAGGCTTACAATCTAATAAAATCATAGTAAAACAATAAGGAGGGGAAGAGAATGCAAACAGGTACAGGGTAGGGTAAGCAGGCACAGGGTAGGGTAAAACTAACAGTAGAAAGTAACAGTAGAAAGTAACAGGTTTAGGACATAAACCTATTGTGATGAATGTAAGCCTCTAAATCTGGGGGCACAGAGTCATCCTAAGCAGGGCAGGAGGAGTGGTGGTGGTGATCTTCACTTCTTTGTCACCTGCCCAGCAGTTTCAGTAGTCGGGCTCTTTTGCCCATCTAGCAAAATCATCTCAGTGGGTGAGGGAAGGAAGATGCAAAGGTCACAGGATATCTTGTATTCTGTCCTCCCCAGTCTCCTCCCATCCCTGCTCACTAAAATGCCCCCCTTTCTGATGTCACTTTCCCGACCTCAGAGAGGCAGCCCATGTGGTTCTTTCTGCAGTGGTTGCAAAGGGAAGAGGGCGGGGTGGTGGTGGTCAGTGTTCCAATACATAGCTCTGAGGTAGGAGCGCTGTCTCTGACCTCAGATCTGGGGATCAGAACTCTCCTATGGCCCCCTCAGATGCCATCTATGGACTGTAGAATCATTCCCTTAGTCTTCAGAATTATAAACAAAGGCCATAATTAAGAGAAGGATAAGCATGGTTAATTTCCACTGAAGACATTGGGTTCGATTTTGACTTACTCGTAGTAGAGACATTAAATTAATGGGACTTAAGTGGTTCCAGCCTATCAACACACACACATACACACACACACACACACACACACTCTGTGGTTATTTATAATAGTTTTATTGTATTTTTTGAATATTATATAATGTTTGATATCTTGTAAATTATATTTACTGTTATTCATTTGTTACGTTGTGAGCTGCTTTGGCTGCGGTTTTGTGGGAAAATGTTATGAAAATAAATAATGTTGTTGTTGAGGTTAAATTTTTGATAAATTCCTAGGCCCAAAGAATTTCAATAGTACTTAATTTCCCTCTGAATTTCCCCCATTATCTCAATGCCTTTCTTTTCATTAAACAAATTACTTAGCTATCAAAGACGATGCAAACAGTGAATGAATAAAATCCAGTAGAAAGTGATTTGGAAGAACAACAAGAAGAAGCTATGTTATTAATTTATTACAATTTCCTACTAGTAATTATATCGGGGCTTCTTGCCTTGTATAACATCAGGTCCACCACCAATTGTTTATTCCCCAAGGTTTTGCTGCTAGAAAGTTAAGAGCTATGCAATTGTTGACATTAACTTTGAACTGTCAAATGTCCATAGTTACCAATACTGACGGGGAGGGGAGGGTGGCACGGTGCAAAGGAACATGCCTACACCTCCATGTAACCTTGCATTTTCTGAACAACAGTACTTCTGCAGAGGAAGCCCATTCTGAAATGGGAAAAAGTTTATGGTATGACCTGGGAGGAGGTCTGCTGTTAAAAGGAGGAAACAGCAACAACCACCGAAACCAGAACTCTAAATCCAACTGGGTGCAAGCAACTCCCAGGAGCACCTAAAGTAACTCTCTGGATTATGGCCAGCATAGGACGTAAAAGCCTGATTGTAAAAGATATCTTTTAAAAAGCCCTGCTGTGGGTTTCAGTTCTCCAGCACCACTCTGAGATTGCTGGATTGCTAGTGACATAACATTTTAATCTCCCATGCACTCTTTCAAAATGTTTTATATTCTGTTTTAATTAGCATTCCTATTGTCTGGGGCAGAGCCAACACCTCATCAAATGTATCAAGGTAGAGGAAGTTTATTTAATACCTAGCAAATACGAAGTCCATCTTTACTTCTGTAACTTCTCATACGTTTCGTCCTATTTGTTAAATGTACTTATCTGGTTCAGCCTGCTGCCTTGCACAGAAAAAGATCAAAATAATAACACAGGCTGAAATGCTAGGCACATTTACCTGGGAGTAAAACCCACTGAATATTGTGGCACTTACTTCTGAGAAAACATGCACAGAATTGTGCTGTTAGATTCCTTCTGTCCTTGGGAAATTCTACCACCCTGTTAAACATCACAAATGAAGCCTCAAAGACTTCTTCTGATACCAGCTTGGGTCCTGGCTGACTGCAATCTTTATAACAGCAAGCATCAAGAATGTCTGAAGCTAGCTATTACTCATATAATGGATTACTTTCCAATGTGGTGTTCTAATACCACTCTAAATATAAAAGAGATTAAAGAAACTGTTTCTTTAGACATGGTGGTGTCAGTATCTGTCAAGGGAAATGCTCAAACAAGCTCCATTGTGGAGGGGGAGCAAACAAAATTGGAATGGAAAATTCTTCATCTATTCATTTTTCCACATTATCAAGATTATGGCCTGGTTCACTCATAAGTATGGTTGTTGTCAAAATGTGGGTTGTTGTTATGTGCAAACCTGTTACATGGTTAACATCCCACAGTTAAACCATAATGCAAGGTTTGCATGTAATGAGAACCCATGATTCAAGGACAACCCATGATTCAACAACACCCTATATTCAACCCATACTCTTGGTTGTCATAGGTGCAAACCAGGTCAGAGTGTGTAGTCTGGACTATATTCATTCACTGTTACATATTGCTTGCAAATTTCTGGGGGAAAGGCTGAAAATTCTAAGTTGGGTGAATCCTAAAGATTAGGTCATCCTCACATGATACAGACCTATGCATCACATCTTCCATCAACTTCTCATAGCAAGCCCTGTTAATGGATAAGTCACATGTTCAAGAGAATTGTACCAGTAGTTTCTACAATCCTCCATTGGTTGACTCAAGTGGTGTCCACACAGACCACTGAATTGTTTGTGAAGATTGCAACGAACAATTAAACTAGTAACTTGGTCATTTTTAATCTCAGAATATTGCCACAGTTTATAAAAGATGAAAAACCACTTTTAATGTGTGCTATAAGATACAATATATTGCCAATGTAAATACTGGCCTCTTCCTGCCCACTTACTAGGAGAACGAATACAAAGACTGGAAGACAGTGGTTGTTACTGTTGTCCAACTATGTAGGCTGTGGTCTCCAGCAGTACCCACAACAGAGGCTGAACTGTTTAGAAACCCACTGTATGTTTTTGCTAGTACTTCTAACATATCTGAAGCAGTTCCAAATTTGTTTTATTCACCTCTCTCTCCCTCTCCCTCTCTCCCTCTTTCCACGTTATACCTATTTTGACAGCCATGGAAGTTTCCGGGAGGAGTCCTTCTGTATATCTGTTTCCACTAAAATCAACTTAGTAAAACCATACTTTACCCTGAACCACTTCTTCTAGCTTTCCCAGGTTCCCACAGCCCTAGTGAGCTTGAGTAGGCTCCCCTTGTACTTGGGATGTGGTTACCAGGTTGTTGTTAGGCCCATGAGGGACTAGGTAGGAGAGACAAAAGAGTGTTTGGAAGAGGAGTGTTGTGCTCATGGTTTCCATAGCACAAAAAGCCTGCCTAGGGAAGGGAATGACTTTGCTTGGTTGGAGCATTCCAGGCTGAAAGCTAGAAGAACCTTCTTTCTTATTCAGGAGCTACCTTCTCAATCACCTAGGAATAGTATTGCTGTATGGCTTCTCCACCTCCCCACCTGAGAAAGAAGAAATGTCTCTTTCCTAGAACTGATAACCCATTCATCCACCCTCCAGGCAAACTGAAGTGTGTCTCTGTGTTGTTGTTGTTGCTGTTGTTGTTGTTGTTGTTGTTTGAACATCCCTAAAAATATGCATGCTGTAGCAATCCTAGGCCAGTTGTGGCTCCTTGTTACATGCATATGAATAGTATATGTGTGTGTTTTTTAAAAGCATTTTTCCGTCTCATAAATTACAGCACATACCTCGGGCAACTGCTTATATTGTACAAAAAGACCCTTATGACCTTTATTAATGCTTTCATGTTATTTGCTTACATAATAAAGTCACAATAGGTTCAGTTTTTTTGTATCACCCGGATGAATGAAAACACGATGGTTTGGAAGGGGGAAGCACGAAGTGCACAGTGGATTTGCTTGTGTTTCTCACCTCTGCAGATGTCAGCTGCTCTCTCGAGCACAATGTGCTTTACCCTAGTGTAAAAGAAGAGTAAGTGACTCAGGCTGGCAGCCCGTTTCTAACAACAACAACGAAAAAAGTTCTTTCATGCTGAATTATAATACCCTTTTGAATTCAATATTAATTTAGAAGGGGAAATGAAGAAAACAAACAACCACTCCCATAGCACAGTTCCCATGTACAGCATTTTTTTTCTAATTTCCTTACAGCGGTGATTCACTTAGTACAAGCAGTGGAAGTGAAATGTAACAGAATTATACGGTTTTACATGTTTATAATTTTCTCACTCTTCTACTAGCTGGCTAAGTCAAATAAACTGAGGCTATGTTTATACCAAATGGTGTAACAAATACAATGAATATCCCAAGAAATTTATTCAACGTATTTCGCCCCCAAAACTCTTCCCCCCCCCCTCAGCATGTAACTGGGTGACCTGGCTTGCATCCTATGAAAATGACTCTGAAGCTGTTAATAAAGAGGTTATTTACACAACACCATCCTGTTAATCAGAAAGTGAAGGGTATTTCTTCCTGTAGAAAGAAAGCAAAAGGTGCTTTGAAGTAACAGCTTTGATGTGGTTCCTCTAAAGAAGTCAATAATTTGGACAGGCAAAGCATCAGGGACCGACTTTCTACCCAATCTGCGTTTGGTTGCTATTTACACCTAAATAAAAAAGTGATATCGTTCCATTGAAGGACAATGCCGACATTTGCTATATCAGATTTAAACAGGTAGCCAACTTTCAAATCTAGAAAGAATATGGTGTTGAACACAAATGCAGCATTAACAAAAGGCCTATTCCATAAGCTATGCAAATTGTATAGTAGGGCATGTTGATTTGAAACAGTGGGAGAATACTGTTTCTAGCATTACTGGATATGTGCGTAATTACACATACTATGCATCCTAGGTACACTACATCCTATATATATATATATATATACACACTATACATAAATTATACATACAAAACTGTGGCTAACAAATGCATCATGGCATAAGCTTTCATGAGCACTGTCCACTTCATCAGATGTGTGAAGTGTTTGTCACTATACAAATTATAGGGCCACCATTGCAGCCCAATGTTAACGGTGCATCTGACAAATAGCATTGTGCCATTATAAGCAGAAATTAAGGAGGAAGTAGGTCCTATAGCTTATTCTCAGACAAAAACTGAGGAGATTAATCTAAAATTTGGCGGCTGCAGAGGCCACCTGGCACTTGGCCACCAGGAACATGGCGGCACCTTTGTCCAGCAGGGCTCCGTGGGCCAGGATGGGCTCGATCGCCATGTGCAGGATGCTCAGCGCTTGCTCAGGGATACCCAGGATGATCATTTGAGGCTGCTGAGTCTTTTTAGAAATCGTTGATTGTGTAAGGTCAGGGGGAAGATCTAGTTTGCAAAACAGAGGTCAGTAAATAAAGAGATGACACATAGAACTTGCCCATTCCTACCTGCATAATAAAATGTGACTAAATTAGAGAACATTGCCAAATCAACCTATTTAATCTCCCAGGCTGTCTTACAGTGTGGAGTGGGCGAAAAAACTCATGCACAATTTAGAACATGAGTAAAAAAATCCTACCTGGCCCCGAATGGTGACCAGAGAGCTCACATTGTCTACAGGGAGGGAGGAAGCCACGCGAACAAGGAGGAATCAGGGAGGGGTAAGAGCCTGTTTATAGGCAAACATTCTTCCCCTCCCTGCCCAATGGTGCCCTGTTATCCTCCAATCCCAAGAGGGCATGTCTCTGTCCTGTCCCCACCTGCAAACGCCTCCCCGCGCCCAGGCCTTGCCGGGTGTGGCAGAATGGCCCATGTAGTTGCCCTAGTAATAGCGTAACTGTAACATGTTTATAGTTTTTCTTTTAAATGATTTTTTCCCCAGCCCATTTTATCTTATGGGAACTCATAAGGTCTCTTTTGTATGTGCCTGGCTCATGTTGGCCAGAAAATAAATAGTATAAAATGGGAGTGAGTCTGGGAGAGAGATGGGAGAGAAGGCATAGTAGGCACAATCTACCTATGACAGAAGAGTTCAGAAGAAATCTGAAACTGCACCCGCCCTGCAGGGAGGAAGAAATTTCTTGAAGAGAAAGACTAAGGCCATAGCTAGACCTAAGGTTTATCCCTGGATCGTCCAGGGGTCAAACCTGTTCATCTATGGCTGTAGCTAGACCTAAGGTTTATCCCAGGATCATCCTGGGTTCGTCCCTGCCTGAGCACTGGATGCCCTGTGTGGCACTTAGATGAACAGGTTTGACCCCAGGACAATCCTGGGATAAACCTTAGGTCTAGCTACGACCCTAGGTGACACACAGGGGATCCAGTGCTCAGGCAGGGGCGAATCCTGGATGATCCCAGGATAAACCTTAGGTCTAGCTGTGGCCTAAATGAAAAAGAAAATCTATTCTTATTCTTTAGAAAAGTCCAGAAGTAAAAATTTTCAGGCAGAACCCACATTATACTAGGGTTTGAATATGTCCCCCCCCCCCACACTTGGAAATACTGTCATGATATCTACACTTGACTTGAGGAAATCTGAATAATGGAACTCTCTGCTATAAGGAAATCATCCTGGCAATTTTTTAAAAAGCAATTTTCAAAGAGGGGTGAGATATCAATATATAATTATTTTGAAGAAAGCTGAATTATGGAACTCACAGCTACTAAGAAAAAACAGTAACTTCAGTGTTAATTCTAATGTAATAAACATATACACTATTTATACTGTTGTTATTATACTGCAACTTTGAGACTTTTTGTGTGTGCATACAGCTTAAAAGTAAACACGTTCTGAAATCCAACTTTCTCAGAGATTTTCTTCACACAGGCACTCTCCAACACTGTATATGGAATGATATTTCTTTACGAAGCTCCAGGACTTCTTATTTGAGAGATAGAGAGTAGTGTGCTTTCCTAGGAGATATGGAGTACCTCTAGATTGTTTGTATGCCCGTAGTAAATGTGCAGTGATGGCATTTGGGGCAGATGATGCCGCTGCCATCCCGAAGCCATCTATGGGAAAAACCCCAAAGTTCCGCTTTATAAAAGACGTGGACTTACCGTGACTTTTCTAGCTTCTGGCGAAGTGATGACGGCTGTCCCTTTGAGTTGCATCTGCATTGGAGGAGCACCCCAGCTGATGCCGACCCCTGATTGGTCGCTGGACAGGGGCATGGGGCAGGCCAGCGAGCTGAATGGCCACTGAATCGCCTTTGCAGAGCTTAGTATTGAATTGAATACTAAGTGGGGATGTGCTGGTTCATCTCTGTGCTTCTCTAGAAATGCGCAATTGTGCAATTAGAAGACTATTTTTTTAAAAAAAAGTGGTAAAAAAGATGGGGCCAGGAGCCAACTTCCCCCTCCAGGACATCCGTGTTTTCAGATGCTGGGAGAAGGAGGAGGGAAACAATGAGGGTGCAGGAACTGGGTGCTAGGAGCAGCAGCGGCCCTCAGCCTCCAAAACCCATATTTGCACTCCTTTCCGTGGGTGTTACCGTGAAGAAGCACAATTGTGGGATTTTGGATAACAAGGTGCCAATGTGACCTCATATAGACAAGGGCATGGTCTCTTAAGAACTACATGTCCCAGAGTTCCTTAGTTCAGGTTAGCATTCTCTGTGTACTTACAAAGTGCCATATCTGCTGCTAAATTTACAGGTCCCAAAAGGCCCGAAAAGAATGCCCCCAAATTTAAAGGCCTGAAAAGAAGAAAAAACTTTTTGGCCCAAAACATATATCAACACATTAACTATTGTTAATTTTTAAGTTTTTAAAGGGTGGCTATATGTCCTGTTTTACAAAGGACATTACTGTATTTTAAGAGCTATCTAGTCCAACTCTGGTTTAAAGATTTGGGGCTTTTCTACAAAAAGCTGCCAATCTGCTGCATCTATGTTTGGTTTTGTTAAGAACTGAGATCTGAGAATTGCATGAAGAGTGCTTCAGTTCCTGCTTTTCCAATACATAACCTCTAGGTGGCACTGTGATATACTAAAAAACATGAGTAGAAAAAACATTTTCTTTTGCTTTCACAAATGATACTGCATTTCCCTGCTCAACACACACACCCCAAACACTGAAAGTACTCTTTAAAAACAGAAGCAAAACCAGTGGGTCATAATCTCATCTAAAGAACTTGTAAACAACCATGAGTGGGGAATAAGGAGCACAAAATAAATGCCTCATGTAGAAAAGGTCAAGAAGTCATGAGAAGGCAGAGTAGGGGCCCACCACCAGTAAGTATCTGGACAGCAGATTGAGCAGGCACATAGCTCTAATAGTCATAGTCTTCCCGACTGTAATGTGGTGCATTTTATTTCTATTTAAAATATATTAATGATTTCTGATTTTGGATCTCCACATATAAATTAGCATATGCACATTTATGTAAATCTTTGTCCTTTTTTGTTTTGTTTTTGGTGATTTTCAGAGATTTGTGTCACTGTTTTTTGTGATAAAAATAAATTTTCCAGAATGCTAAACAATTATAAAGGAATGCTAAATTTCCTGAAATAATAATCAATTTATATTAAAATATTCACATCATGATATATTAATTCATATTAAAACACATGCATCAGAATTAAGGTGTGCTTTAAAAATGCATCTTAAAATGCATCCTTGTGAATTCTTACCCTTCTAATGGTATGCGAAGGCCAAACAGACATTACTTTGCAGTTACAATTTCCCTCTCCCATTTTTACTCTAGGGGCTTGATCTGAATTGGGGGGGGGGGCTTTATCCTTTCCACTATGGATGTGGATCAGGCCTCTTACACTTGCAATTTCTATTGCAAAATAATGATTTTGCAATAGAAATTGCAGGTGCAAGGTCTCTGGTTCAGATTGGCCATAGCAGTGGTGTGGTTTAAAGCACCCCTCCCTCTCCCATGCTTGGGTCCCAATCTGGATTGGGTCTGCTGGTAGAGTAAAAATGAACAAAACAGACATAGCTGCTAACTATGTCTTTAAAGTAATGTCTATTGGCCTTGATTTCTTAAAAAGGTTTGGATTTGTCCCTTGTACCAGAATGAAAATGTTGCGGGGTTTTTTGTTTTGCAAGCAGTAGAAGCTTTGTGTTAGTGGAATGACTTGTTGGATACAACCCATAAGGCTCCATGTTTCTGTGCACTGATGGTCAAACTACACGTTACGTTAATTGCATAGTATACAGCTGAGCTTTATCTTGTTATTTACTTTAGAGTCAACAAAGTAAATGGCCCCACTTCAGATCAGGACCACTGCACACTGGGAGGGTAGGATTAAACCTCCCCACATTTGCTTCTGAAATTCCACTCCCCTGTGGAGGGATTACAAAAAACAAAACAAAACAAAATCTCCATTGGAGTCAATGGTTGAATACTCCTCCATAGATTTTTTCAAAAATCCCTCCACATAGAAAAGTAGTTGTCAGTTTGAAAGATTATATAGTATAGCTTACTCTCTTCCTTTTATATTTTCAGAGATTTCTCCCATGTCCATGGGGAACGACTGAATCATGTGAACTCCTATGTCCAGTCTGAAACATACTGACCTGATATGTATGACTGGCATATTTTCCACCTTTGGTGGAGGTGGTTTGAATGTACTTTGTTTCCCCTGCGGCATGGCTAGACGAGGGGGTGGAGGGCGACGATCTCGCGATTTTATGATTGTGAGACCGTCGCCCTCGTCTACACGCGGCATGCGACATCCCAGGGAGAAGAGGATGCTGTGGCTGCCATTTTGTGTTTTTTTTTAATCCGAGAAGAGCACAGGAGCACTCCTGCGAAAAATGTAAGTTTTTTTTAAACCCTCCTGTTCCCTCCACCCCACCCCCAATGGGTACAGAGCTCCTGAGCAACTCCGTGCCCCATGCCCAAGTCCTGGCTCCTTGCAGTTAGTCGTGAGGAGCCAGGACAAAACCGCGAGGGCGGGCCACACGTTCCGCGGTCTCAGGATCATCCCGAGACTGTGGAAAAAGACTGCGGAAAAATCAGAACTAAACTGTAGGGCAATATCCCAGGCCAAGGGATATGCACAGGGATGATCCCGGGGCGATCAATGGGATATTGCCCCATCTAGCCATGTCCCTGGAAACAAATACTTTGGAATGCAGAGAATGGATGTGTAAATCACCTCCAGTAGATGTCTGCCTTCACATTACATCTGGTATTAGGTCTCAATGTGGTGCCTGCCAGACTGTGAAGTGTTTTTAAGCATCTCAAGATACTTTATTCTTTCCTCCCTGAATGTGCCTGTCCCGTAAAATGGACATCTCCACTACCACCATCAAGCCTCATGTGATGCAGGCATTCTTCCCTCTTACAAATGTGTAGCTCATCCAAAGACGATCCTTATCTCACACAAAAGGCCCATATAGCTCTCCGTAAAGTATCACTTCATTTAATAATAATAATAATAAAAAAAGCCTGAAGGGCTCCTTTCAAAACTTCAAGCGTTCTTTTCTTAGAGGGCTTGTGTCACTCATTTCAAAACCCAGGGGTTGAGAGTCATAATGGGAAAGGCTCATAGACACTTTTCCAAGGGTGTTCTCTATGCTCTTGAGGTCAAGTGTTTCTTACACTCCAAACCATTTACAAAAGTAAGTTGTAGCTGCAAGAGACAGCTGGGAATAGAACGGCCTTGTGAGTCCTGGTGGATGAATCTTGCCTTTGATCATACCCATTGACCTTGGTCGTAACCATAGTCGAGCATTCCCCAGCACTGGACAAGCGGCGAATAGATTGCTCCAAGTTTCCTGTTTTCATTCAGATGTGTACAAATTACCTCAACATGCCCTCCTCCCTCCCCCTCTCACGAAAACACTAAGGTCTGAAAGAAACTCTTGTTATATTGTTGCCACTTAGGTTTCACTGAGCCTGCATTATCTACTCACAGCTTTAATGACTTCCTGCTGAGAGAGGCTCCGTAGAAGTCTTGGCAGCAGGGCTAAGAATAGCATTAAATGCAAGGTTATCTAGGCATTACACTCACTGTAACATGCAATTAACTCTCCTCTTCCATTTTCATTACACAATTATTCATTAATGTCAATTTAATTTTATGCATTGTTCTACATGACCGAAGGCTGATTACGGGCCTTTTCACTCCAATATCCCAAGTTAACTGGTGCCAGCCTCACTCAGGGCTGCCTAATTGCAATTTAGCCTAGACAATTCCTCCCATTTTTGCCCTCCAGTAATGGAACAACAGATCTTGGCCAGGTAAAGATTTTAAGGTGGAAAGAGCAAGGCTGAGATGCACTGAAAACAATCTGATTCTCTTAAAAAGTGTGTGTGTGGCGGGGGGGGGGGGACAGACAGATTGTGAGTAAAACTCTCAACTGTGGTTTTAGTGTGATTGCTGGTAAAACAACAACAAAAATCCTCATAATTTAAATTGGCCTCTGCTCCCAATAGGGATTCCTTAAGTTATGTAATACAGAAATAACAGTACAGCAGAGGGTCAGGAAACTTTCTATGATATTCAGTGGATGAGTTCAATAATAGGTTACCTATGACAATTACCACATTGTTGATTTTTGGCTATTGTTATTAACATTTCTCTATGAACAAGTATTTGTTATAAATGGATTTACAAGGGCCAAGCTTCTACGGTAAAACTATCCACATATATTGTAACCCACAATGTCATCTTCATCATAAAAAAGCCATAAGCTACCTTAAAATGCAAGTTCAGACAGACAATCCACAGATAATATGGATTCCTATAAATTATCTCATTCCAGTGCTTTGCCTCCAAGTTTAATCTACATAAATGGCTTATCTGTCGATTTTTTCCAGTCACACTGGAAGATAATAGCCTAAAATTAAGACATCAAGAACTGTTGAGGCATGGAGTTAAAATAGGAAAAGGTGTGTCTTTTAAAAGAATGAAAGATTATTTAAAAACTGTTCTCCGCTAGCTCGACCGCAAGATGTTACCAAGTTGAGTTCTCCAAAATGCCAGAGTTTATTATCTTCCTAGACATTGGGCCTGTTCAGAAGACACCTTAAACCATGGCTTTAACCATGGTAAATAAGGCTTTTTGCTTTATTCACCATGGTTAAAGCCATGGTTTAAGGTGTGTTCTGAAAGGGACCTTTGTGACTGGGATGTAAGAGCAGGCACCTTCTTTAGTGACTGCCCCTAATCCAGAGAACTTCTTCCATGCACTCTCTGCTTCAGGCAGTCAGATCTGCTTCCTCCATTCCTCCACTGAACATACCAGCTGTACCACAACAATATTGATCCCTCCCACTGGGGGCATGTCCAGACAGAGTTTCTCCAACCCCACCTCCCTTTTGAAGGTGCCTAGAATGCTCTTAAACCAGCGCCTGGCAGTGCATGAAGGAATGCCTTGTGTTTGTACTGTCACATCAAGCGGCCTTCTCTGCTGCACTTTCCTGTATCCTCAGGGTGGATCAGAAAACCAGCCTATGCAAAGAAGTGGACTGCACATTTTATTTCACCATTGTCTGTTTGATGCCTCAGAGTGAACAACCGATGGTTTCCTTTCAAGTTATAACAAGTTATAACAATCCCAGAAATAAGACTGACTTCTTCTGATAAACGTGCATAGGGTTGCAGTCTAAATGACTTACATCCCATGCCTCTTTCCCTGCTTTTCTTTTCTGGTAGAAGTTAAGAAGGCGTCAGCATTTTAACTTTGAACTCCTGAGGGTTTGTTTTGGGTACATATTCAAACATGGTCATAAAAATTAATTTCAAGCTGAATCTCGGCATGCATCCTTTGCTTGTTTTGTTGCTTTGTATTATTTTATTTATTTATTACAAAAATGGTCCGAAACAAAAATCCTCTTGGCTATTTAGAAATATGTTAATTGGGTAATTTCAAATTACACAAGTAACATATTTCTAAATAGCCAAAAGGATCTGTTATTTTGCTTTCCTATAAAGAAGTAAAACATGTGCATGAATACACATTGTTATACGAATCAGGCTTCCCCCTCAACCCACACCCCATTTTTGTTGCTTTTGTCTTTAAAGACAGGTGTGTGATTAGCATTTAGAAACAATTGGTGGGATTATTTATTGTTATTATTATTATTTTAACTTTATTGTATTCAATTAAACTTATATGGTGGGGCAGAAAAAGAGACCTATATTAATACTACAATTCCATGAGCTCAAATTTATCCATGATTTATCTCCATCTATTTTAATGAACCTAAATAAGCATGTAAACCAAGAGGTCATCATTAGCTATGATGACTTTCTTACAGTGTGTAAGGCTATAAAATATATTTTAAAACTCCCTCAATGGGTTTTAACATAATTGGGTCAATGTGTGTGCACTTAAAACTCCCTTTTCTATAACCAGGGCCATAACTGCTGTTCAGGGGACTTTAAAAGTATATATATATATATATATATATATATATATATATATTCTAAATACAAAAATATATATTGGAGTAATATATGGACAAAAATGAAATGTGTCAAAGATTAGGGAAATAATAGTAAAGGGCAGGTTTCTTCTCATTCTGCCTAAATATGACAGTAGTTTAAATTCAGCTTGGGATATTTCAAAACCAATCAGACTTGTGTTGAAAAGTCAAAGTGGAAAGACACCTAGAGCTTTTGTACTCAAGGCTGCTAATTAGCTGTTATTCCTCTGTATCTACTTTTGGTTTCATCACAGAATTGAGATCTAAGTACTACACATGGAACGTTTCTTGACTGCTTTTCCACTACATAACCTCTAGATGGCGCTGAGGTATAGTGGAATAGCACAAATACACAAGTAAAAAAAGGTTTCAATTTTACAAATAAATACCAAACTTTCCTTGCTCTAAAACAATCTCGCCCAAAGTGTTCTTTAGACACAGAAGTTAAACTGGAGGAAGGAGCAGCAAATAGAGAATGATGAGTGCATACATTCCCTTAGAGCTAATATGTTTGGGCCACATGCTGGTGGTCAGGGCAATCCTTTTCTCACTCAACCCCTTCTCCCTTTCTCTCTCTCTCTCTTTCGGCCGCACCTTTCCTCTCTAACTCACTTTCTGATAGTTGCTTCTCTCTCCCCCATCTTCCTCTTCCTCTCTGCCCAGTAGACCATGGGAGGGACTGATCGCTGTAACTGGTCACTTGCAAGGGCACTCAATGTTGAATGACTAGGTCTCAATTAACACTGGCATCAGATTACAATGGAATTCCTTTCATTTCAAACAAATAGACTTTGTAGAATTATTGTTGCTTGTACGCATTGATTTTCATAGCCATGATTATTAGACATGTTGGGTTTTGTTTGTTACCAGTAGTTTACTGCCTTATAAAGATGCTTCTGATTCATACTCCATTTTCTTCTTTTCTCAAGAGTTTTATGGGCATAGGGCCTAATTGGTTGTTTTCATTATATATGCTAGACAAATATCTGTACAACTTACAAAGGCTATCCTTGGATCTTGAAACCTTGTCAAGTCAAACCCTTAATTCCAATCATCATTGGGCTGGTTCATATATAACACTAAACCACCATAGATTAATTAATCCATGGTGCTTCGTGGCAAGTGCTGGTTGCCATTATGAATATGCAAGCCATGGCTGGCACCACTGTGGCTTAGAGTTATGTGAAAACCAGGTAAGCAAAGATTACTCAGAAGTAATCCTTGAAACATTCAGTCAGTTCTTGGACTGAATTTAAGGGCACAATCCTGCAGGGAGTTCTCAACTTGGGCAACTCCAATCCATTTCAATGAGACTCACATAGGAAACAATTGATAGACAATTGTGCCTTGCAGCCATGATTTTTAAGTGTATTTCCATTTAATTTATTATAAATTTTTAACTTAAATTGAGCTCAACATGTCTACCAAACAGAGCAAATCAGAGACAATTTCTGTTGAAATATACTCTATTGTTTTGCTATTCTTTTGAGCTAGTTTCTTAATCAGCACCAAGATGAAAACAATAATTTGGTTAGGATTATTGGAATAATTGATAGAAGCAGGATTTTCTTTTAAAGAGTACACTGCCCCCAGCTCAATACTACTACACGCACATTCCAGCTCAGAACTCTACAGGCAGTTCGACACGATGATCATGGTGGGAAGAGGGACAGGGAAGGAAGGGAGTGTAGTGTGAATGGCAGTTCTAGTTTATAATAATGGGAAATGGTTTTCCCAGGGCTCCCCAATCCCAGTGTTTTGGGGAAAAGAATGCTGAAGTAATATATCACAGGCCTGATGCAGTGTTCAGTGCTCTGCTAGTTTTCTGTCCCTGGGATGTCCTTACAAAGGAGAAACAGGTAAACAGTGGAGTGAATATTTAGGAGTATGGGTGATGATATCGTTCACATATACTGCACATTATTACCACTTCATATGAGAGTCAGACCTGTTGGGCAAGTTAGACCCTAACAGTGTGGTGTAGTGGCTAAAGGGTCAGACTGGGAGTCAGGAGATCCGGGTTCTAGTCCCCCTCTCGGCCATGGAAGCTCACTGGGTGACTTTGGGCCAGTCACAGACTCTCAGCCCAGCTGAAACTCTAAAGGATCTACCCAAGGTGCCAAACCTATTTGGTACCTTGGACAACTCCTTTATTTTTCTGGCTGATTCTGACTGAAACCCAAAATGGATGCACAGCCCCACAGGATTTGGAGCCATCAGCCTCCACTGGTGTGTCATGTTCTGAACTCAAGGAGAAGGATCCAAAGGTACCTTCCTCTGAATATAAATATATTTATATTGATAAAATATAAATATATTTATATTTTATGGTTTTAAGATAATACTGCCTGGATATGTTTTCACATGACAGGTGGTATAGAAATATTTCAATATAAAATGGCTGAAAACAGACAAGCTTGAGATAAACCAATTCCCCTATCTAGGACCTCTGTCTGAGCCCATCCCCACTTCATTACTGAGAGACTGAGGCCTTCACTAGACCTAAGGTTTCTCCCAGGATCATCCTGGGGTCATCCCTGTTCATGTAAATGACACACAGGGGATCCCAGGAACAAGCAGGGATGACCCCGGCACGATCCTGGGAGAAACCTTAGGTCTAGCTAAGGCCTTATTGTATGCTCTTCAACACATGCTGTATACTTTTATTCTGAGAGGCTATTTCCACCCCAGCCACAACCACACCAATTGATTAAAAAGCCAAGAGGGAATTTGCTCTTTTGGTTAAAGATAGATTTGAAAGACATCATGGTCTTATAATAAGTTATCAACAAAATATACCTCTATATGTGTTGTTTGTGAAATAGCAGGTTGCGCACTGCATGGTGCCTTAATCTTCCCATACCTGCTTTCCAAGCCCACTCTGATTTTGGCCATGCCTACAGATAGAATGGCAATCCCCTGCTCCTTCACTCAGAGAAACTGAGGCACCAGTAATTCAGAATTTGTAAATTCTAGGTTGACTGGCAATACCGCCCAGAAAGCCCTGGCTATGGGAGTGGCTTGGTTCTGGGTTCGGGGGCACCTGCTGTGGACTGTCTACCTAGCTGATCCAAATAGTACAAACAGTTTATTTTCCCTTGGAAAGCTGGTAGCACTGAGCTCTGTGGCCAGTTGGCATGATGCCTTTTGTTCCTCTGTAGACACACATCAACAGTAGCATGAGATCAACAAGGACGGTTTCTGCTTCTATTAGCAGCCTGTAGTTTAGGAAGCCCGACTTCTCTTTTGGTGAAGACAGCCTGCAACATTTCAGATTTCCTTTACGGATGGCAGTTCTGTGTAGGCGTTCATTCTCCTTTTGATGCATGGGTGGAAGTTTCATTAACACTAATAGAAATTATGCACACATATGGAGAAAAATATACCACATGGTGATAATGACTTGCATTTATATTACGTCGTCTGTCTCAAATCACTCTCAAACTGTTCTACTGCTAATCTGATTGGAAGGTCTAGCTCTGATACTGCATTCTGAGGGGGCTACTATTTTAACATTTGATCAAGAGACCAGCTTTTGTCATCTGTCAACTTGTGTCCATACAGCCTCTCTCTTTTGTTGGTGGACAACAACCATTTCATAAATATGAATGATCAATCCCATTTATAGCTCTCCAAGATGGCATGCAAACTATGTCTTAAGATGCAAAATAGCTTATTTTATAATTATGTAGAATGATTTATCGTGTGACTCCTTTTCAGAATAGCTAATCTATTGCTGCTCTCCTCCCCCTGAAATGTGTGCCTGATAATATGTTTCTTCCTAGGTGCAGCTGTTTTCAGATAACTTTGTAGCTATCCATTTGGCACAAAGAATATATGTACCTTTGCAGCTGGACATGCTGGTTTGCATCTTGCAATGGCAGGCACTAGCAGGCACTCTGGAACCTGTGTGGAAAGCTTTCATGTTTAAATACTTTGACAAAACTATTCCAAAAGCCATACAACCCTACATATAGAATGACTGAGTTCTTCAGTTAAGTTGAACAGATTCTGTATTCTACTAAGGCTGCAATCCTATAAACAGTGAGAGTAAATCCCACTGAACTCATTGAAATGTACAGTACTTCTGTAAGTAGGCAAATACAGGATTACAGTACAGACAATTTATTATTATTATTATTATTATTATTACTATTACTATTACTATTACTATTACTATTACTATTATTATCAACAACATCATCCTGCTTTTCTACCACATGTAGGTAGGGTCTACCCTACTGCTTTATAATGGTATTGAAGTGCACTGACAACCATTGGGGCCCATGACATATTCGATATACCGTTTTCAAACTGCTTTCAAAGTGTTATATCCTGCTTGGTGTAGATCTGACCATAGCTAGAGCAGTTTGCAGCAAAGCCATACAATGTAATTATATATATATATATATATATATATATATATATATATATATATATATTTAAAAAAAACTATTTTGCAAAGCAAAAACAAAAAACATTACACAACCCACCCACACCCACACCCAAATCCTAACAGCAGCAAGACTAACAGATGTTAGACATTAAAACTGGTGGTAAGAAAGCTAGGTGTTACACATTAAAAGCCCATTAAAACAAGAATGCTCTCCACTTTTGGCAGTAGAGACACAAAGGCCATTTCTACACCAGCCTGGTGTTGAAGGGAGGGAGGGGGAAGTATCTCATGATATCCTGATCACAAGACCTCCTTAGTCCACAGGAAGGTGTAGTGCCCACCATTTATTTTATTTTATTTTTTAAAGGAACTGAGCGCACCAACAAAAAGTGAGCTTTTTTTTTTTAAAAAAAAGGCCCGACCCTGTTCCCCCCCAATTCCTCCCAGCCCAGTTCCTTCCCTCTACTGCTCCCTTTCAACATCTAAGGTCCTCCTCCGGGTGCCTATTCCGAGAGAGGCTCGGAGTGTGGCAACGAGGGATATGGCCTTTTCGGTGGTGGCCCCCAGACTGTGGAACGATCTCCCTGACGAGGCTCACCTGGCGCCAACGCTGCTATCTTTCCGGCGCCAGGTTAAGACTTTCCTCTTTGCCCAGGCATATGGCGCACATCTTAATCACCCACATGTTTAGTTTTTTAACGGTTTTTAATGCTTTATGTGTGTATGTTCTGTGTTTTAGAATTTTAAATTTTGTATACTTGTTTTTATCTCAATTTTAGAATTTCTGTAAACCGCCCTGAGAGCCCTGGCTATGGGAGTTGTATATAAGTGTAATAAATAAATAAATAAATAAATAAATAAGAAGCCGGGATGGGTGGCCACACCTCCCGCGGTATCAGGACATTTATTTATCCCTGGGGAAAACCCGCGCTCATCCCCCACTGTCCAAGGGTTTGTAGAAATGGCCAAAGAGGGACTCTTATAGATTTCAACTGCGAGAGCATTCTACCATCATGGGTACCATCACAGAAAAGTCTGTGTTCTTTAGGAAATGCAGCAGGTCGAGTCTGAGCCGAAGCTGATAAAAGACACTCCTGGCAACTGCCATTGCCTGAGCATCCAAGGAAAGGGATGGAGCAAAGAGGACCCTGAAGCTACATGTCTACTCCTTGAAGACACCCACAATCCCCACCTTGCCTAGGTTGCCAGTAGTTCATGATAGTAGCACCAGGGTCTTGTCTGGATTATGTTCCAGTTTGCTGCTAAACCTTATCCACTCTTGACTCCAGACACCAGTTCATCACTTCTTCTGCCTCAAAGGAATAGGTAGGGCTACCATTCAGTGACTTGCAGCTGATAGTGCACAGTTTGTTTATTTATTTATTGGAACATTTTCAAATCACCCTTCATCCTTGCATATACCAGCATGGTGTAATTCAAACAATGAAGCACCCTAAATGCATCATCATCGTCATCATCTGATGAAACAGGCAACATCAGCCAGATAAAATGCTTGGGTAAACAAAAAGGGTTTGAGCTGGTGCCCAAACAATTACAGTATTGGTAACAGTTGCACCTCCATGAGAGTGTATATTACAGTTGGGGCACCAAAACCAGCACCTTGGCTTGGGCATGGAAGCAAAAACTGATGCTGAATCTCAATAAAATGGAGGCCTTGTGGATGCTTCTTATGTCCAGAAATTATTGCACAGCCTGTTCTATATGGGGTTGCTCGCTAAGAGCAAGACTAACTTATGGGCAGCCCTTGTTCCAGCATTGTCACTTGAGGCTCAGGTGGCCTCAGCGGCTAGGAGTGTCTTTTACCAGCTTTGGCTGGTTCACCAGCTACGACCGGACCTGGACCAGGATAGTCTGGCCACAGTGGTTCATGCCCCCCCCACCTGTGATTGGATTACTGTAATGAGTTCTATGTGGGGCTGCCCTTGAAGACAACCTAGAAGCTTCAGCTAGTGCAGGCCGCAGCAGCCAGAATTGTAATTGATACAGCCAGGTGGAATCATATTACAGCCTTTCGTAAAGAGCTGCAGTGGCTGCCTTTATTGAGCCTCATCCAGCCTGTCACTGACTCCAGACACCGGCTCAGCATCTGCACTCTGATGGCAAGAAGAGACAGAGCTGGGTTTCTTCAGCACATTGAAGGCACCTCACTCCAAATCCCCTGATGATCTCACACAGTGTGGCTTGGTATAGATGTTAAAGACCATCAGGGATAAGCTGGGCGATTGCAGGACCTCACCACTCGAGTGCCATGGTGTTAATCAATCTCGTCCCCCCACACCCACCATGCCAATTTCTGAAACTAAATCTCAGGGGAGAGTAGAACGAGCATATTGCCTTGCCTCCAACACCCAGTCCACAGAACCTCTCTGGTAATGGTCAACGCTAGCAAAAGCCACTGAGAGGTTGAGTAGGATTGGTTGCCTCCATTGAAAGGTGGTTATGATAACTGACAAGGCAGAGAGCTTAGAGTCAAAACTGGTCCTTGTGAGTAAGCAGTGTAACATGGGAAGCTCAAATACATGTGAGATTGGACTTTCTCTTCTGTACAAAGAAAAAGATTGAACAGCTGGTATTTCAGACAAGCGCACAACTCCTACGTCACACTGGTCACACAATAAGTCACTTTCGAGTGCAAATCAAGCCATGGTATATATTGTCAAAATGACTCTCAAAAGTAATGCATTTGCAGTTATTTGATGTGATATGAATGCTTTGTCTGAGTTGTTGTTGTTTATTTCATCTGTGATGACAGAAGTATGTAAGCAAGTTATCAGTTGATGGTACAATCCTTGCATGTTTGAACTGATCCTGAATTTTTCCATGCATCCTGTGTCTCTCAGCATGTGCTGCTGCATTGATGCACAGAGCAACAAGTGGCAGCATAAGTGCAAAAGCAATTCATGCATAAGGTGTGCATACGACATCCATCACACTGCTTATCTACAGTGATAATAGGTTATTAATAGGTCCTTAGGATGTAGTTATATAATAGGTTCTTAGGCGGTAGCAGCTGCATACCTTGCCCAAATGCGATTAGCTGCAAATCTTTAGTGAGGAATTCACATGGCTCATCCCCAGGCTTGGCTCTAGCCAC